>NW_026973977.1:0-15000 GCF_034640455.1 Diachasmimorpha longicaudata | reverse complement strand
AATCATTCAATCGGTAGTAGCGACGGGCGGTGTGTACAAAGGGCAGGGACGTAATCAACGCGAGCTTATGACTCGCGCTTACTGGGAATTCCTCGTTCATGGGGAATAATTGCAAGCCCCAATCCCTAGCACGAAGGAGGTTCAGCGGGTTACCCGGGCCTTTCGGCCAGGGAAGACACGCTGATTCCTTCAGTGTAGCGCGCGTGCGGCCCAGAACATCTAAGGGCATCACAGACCTGTTATTGCTCAATCTCGTGCGGCTAGAAGCCGCCTGTCCCTCTAAGAAGATTTATTTGTACGTCGGTAGTAAAAACCACTCGACCGAAATCGAGGGCCTTCAAAATACCAGAAAGTACGCCTATTTAGCAGGCTAGAGTCTCGTTCGTTATCGGAATTAACCAGACAAATCGCTCCACCAACTAAGAACGGCCATGCACCACCACCCACCGAATCAAGAAAGAGCTATCAATCTGTCAATCCTTCCGGTGTCCGGGCCTGGTGAGGTTTCCCGTGTTGAGTCAAATTAAGCCGCAGGCTCCACTCCTGGTGGTGCCCTTCCGTCAATTCCTTTAAGTTTCAGCTTTGCAACCATACTTCCCCCGGAACCCAAAAGCTTTGGTTTCCCGGAAGCTGCCCGCCGAGTCATCGGAGGAACTTCGGCGGATCGCTAGCTGGCATCGTTTATGGTTAGAACTAGGGCGGTATCTGATCGCCTTCGAACCTCTAACTTTCGTTCTTGATTAATGAAAACATTTTTGGCAAATGCTTTCGCTTCTGTTCGTCTTGCGACGATCCAAGAATTTCACCTCTAACGTCGCAATACGAATGCCCCCATCTGTCCCTATTAATCATTACCTCGGGGTTCCGAAAACCAACAAAATAGAACCGAGGTCCTATTCCATTATTCCATGCACACAAAAAAAAAAAAAAAAAAAAAAAAAGAGAGTTGCCTCCTAAGCATCACTACGTGAAGCTTTCGACTATGCTGTACCTCGCAATTGCATACCAGCATTTGTTTAGTCTCATTCATCGGCTTGCTCTTTTCGCTATTTTAAGTTTTCCACATTCTTACTATCGATTTGGCTGTGGTGTTTATTTATCCTCGCATCCTCATGCGAGAACACGAGTGGACCTACATTTTTAAGTGGGATCCGAACCACTGAGTGTATATTTTTACTCCACCTCTATTTTCGATGTCTCTATATATTGTTCAATGCTAAGGGATTTTTCTGAGGGTTTTGTTTGCCCCCATTACGCGTCCTCCCCTGGAGACGGTTGTAGCTCGAGTTCCCGAGCTTCCATGGCTATTTTCTCTGTAAGTAGATCTTTTGCAAAGTCCTGAAAGATCCGAAATGATGTTTCATTTTGAGCAAGCTTTTGTACGTCCATCACGCGCATGTCCAACAGCTTCATGTACTTCTCTCTCAGGAGATCGTACCTGTCGCAGTCGATCAGAACGTGAATGTCCGTTTCTTCTTCACCACAAGGGCATAGATCTGAATCTATGGATCCCTGCTTGTGAAGTCTGCTCTTGAAGTTGCCATGGCCAGTCATGAACTGGATGACAAATCTATTTGGAAGAAGCCATTCAGCTTTCATCCGTGTGATGACGTTTGGCAGATATTTGAAAGTGGTTCTACCCTTTTCAGAGTTTTCCCACTCTCTCTGCCACATTTCGTTGATTTTACTATCGATGTCTTTCAGGACTCGTGCTTTCCATTTTTCTAGCCTCTCCCCGGAATTTCGCGTCTCGGGGTCATGTACAAGATCCTCGATCTCTATTTTCCTCCCTTTTCTCAGATTATATTGCGCTGTTCTGCGGATACATTCCAGCGTGACGGGCACATTCCCCGTCAGAACCGTCAGCGCTTGCGCGGAAACGGTTCGATATGCACCTGTGACTTTGATCAGTGCAAATCTCTGAGCCATGTCAAGTTTAACCTTGACATGTTTTAGCATTCTATCGTGCCATCCTGCTGCCGCATAGGTAGCTATCGGCACGAAGAGACCTTTGTATATTGTTCCCATCGCTTTTAGACCTATTCCCCATTCTCTTCGGGCCACTCTACCTAGCCTTTCAAATAGGTCCTTGGTTCGCTCGGAGATTTTTCTCACGTGTTCTTGTACACTTAAGCCTGTACCGAAGGTGATTCCTAGGTACTTGTAGAGTTCTGTTCTTTTCACTCTGATTCCTTTAATTCTGACGTCCGGAGACGTCTTTTTGTGAAAGTTCCCTTTTGCAAGTAACATTTCACACTTATGTGCAGCAAGCGTGAGCTTGTTCTCGTCACACCAACTAACTATCGCATCTAGTGCGGCTTGGCCTTTTTTCTCTAAATCTGTTCTGCTGTGTCCTTCAATTAGAAGTACTTGATCGTCAGCATAAGCTAACGTCTTGTAGCTCATATTTTCAAGCATGTTCAGATTTGAGTCGAAGATGAGGTTCCAAAGCGTGGGTCCGATGACTGAGCCCTGAGGGCAGCCTTTATTGACAGGCTTGATAGCCTCACGAGCAGACTCCCTCATCATTACCTTCCTGTTACAGAGGTAATTGTTGATGAGCAAGTATAGCTTTTTGGGGCAATTTTTCTCTCTGAGCGCTCTCAGAACACTGGGCCACCACACATTATCGAAGGCACCTTTTATGTCGAGGAAAATGACCATGACGTATTTTTGATTTGAGTTTTTCACTATATTTCTGAACTGGACTATGGCGTCTTCCGTGGATCTACCACATCTGAAGCCATATTGATTTTGGGATAATTGTGGTTCAATTACCCCAGTTAGTTTGGTTAGCATAAGTGCTTCCAGTATCTTACCGAGGATTGGTAGGAGACAGATTGGCCGATATGACGACGGGTCCGTTTCGTCTTTGTCGGGGCCCTTCTTAATTGTTACTACTCTCCCGATTTTCCAGGAATCTGGAAAAAGGGAGTGTATAAGACAGGCGTTGTATATTTTAAGCAGGTCTTCGCTTATTATTGGCATTGCAGCTTTCAATATGTCCAAGCTGAAGTTGTCTGGCCCGGGGGCTTTTTTCAACTTCATCTTGTTTATGCATGCTGTTAGCTCTTCTTTGGTGAAGAGTCTCATTTCGCCTTCTGGTGTTTGCTTGTTCAGAGCCCGGACTCGCCTCTGGCCCTCCGTCTCTCCATCCTCGCCGTCTTCCGGAAACAACTTATCCATCATGGCTTTGGCCGTAGCTTGCCAGTCAGTAGTGTACTCATTGTCGCACTTTATGTTATTTATTACATCTTTGGTCTTTATTTTTCCTGTCTGGAGTTTGTATACAAAACTCCATGGATCCTCGTTCCCGTTAAGGGTAACGAATTCTTTCCATTTATTTGTGCGTGCTTCGAAAATGTTCTGTGTGTAGATCCATTTCTCCCTTCTGTATTCTTCGAGTTTTTGTGCTCTCTTTGTAGGATCTTTAGTCCTTTGAAGTTTCCTTCTAGCCCTGTATGCCACTTTTTTGAGTCTTGTGAGCTCAGGATTCCACCATGGAACCTTCCTGGCTCGACTATTCCGAATAGGAATGGACGTGTTGCAGGCTTTCCGTAGTGCTTTACTGAGGTGTTTTACCTGCTCGATGACCTGGGTTCGGTTAGTTAGATCGTTATACGGTTTGCTATGCCACTCTTGCATTAATCGCTCCGTAAAGAGATTCCAGTCGGCTTTACTCGTCACATACCCTTTGCAGCTGTCGCTGCTCTGGGTAGTGACTATTTTCACGTTTTTACTGGATTTAATTGTGAACGTGATTGCTCTGTGATCGCTGGATGTCCACCCATCGTGTACTTTCCATCCGGAGATGTTTTCATACATTTTAGGTGTTGCCAGCGTCACATCTGGGTGACCTTCTCCGACTTCCGATGAGACGGTAGCCGTGTCCCCCTCATTTACGACCTGCAATCCCCACTGGGCGATCAATGCTTCGAGTTTTTCACCTTTGGTGTTTGTCTTCTTTGCTCCCCATAGGGTGGAGCATGCATTAGCATCTATGGCAATTAAGAGTTCTTTACCTCTCAGCTGTTCCATCACTTTTTGCACGTGATCTATATGTCCATCTATGTCTTGGCAGAGTTGGAAATATCCACTTGCCACATACGTGCTTTTGTTGTTGTGTATCAGCTCAGCGATCACAAAGTGTGTGTTACACAAGTGTCCGAGCTTTGTTACTGTGATTTCTGGGTTTATAACAGCTATAATCGCCCATGGTGGTGTATTTCCATGTTTAACGATTCTTGTACCCATTCCAAGGCCCTCTATACCGTTTTTGTTATTATATGGTTCTTGGAGCAAGAGTACATCATACCCTTTTGTCACGGCTATTTGCCGGATTTCAGGCATGACTTTTCTTGCTCTTCTGCAGTTCAGTTGCACTACTTTTAGACCTACATCCACCTGTGGATTTTTAGAATGTTTATTGTCCATAATCTATTCTTTCGACTAGTCTCTCCAAGGCCTGCTTATATGATGGGCAGTCCTTGAACGTGGCTACATGGTTATGTGGCTTCTTAGATTTGTGGCAGTTTACACATTTGTGTTCCTGCACATTTTGTTTGTTTGGGCACTCAGGCCCCTTGTGTCCCACTGTTGCACAAATCGAGCAACAAGAATCTCTCTCGCAATGCTTCGCCAAGTGGCCGAAGCCTTGGCATTTGAAGCATCGCGTGACGAGAAGGAAGTCACGGATTCTACAAGCGTTCCACTGTATATAAAGACGCTGTTTTGCCAATATTTTATTCCTCATCTGCGGAGTAACCTCCGCAACCCAGTTCGTGGTTTTACCACCATTCTTTCCCGTTTTAAATTTCAGAGAAAACTGCTTCTCAAAAAGCTCTTTGCTCTCTGCTAGCCCATTTTGCTCATAGACAGCGCTGCCCAACTCAGCCTCTGTCATTTCTTTAGGAACATCATATATGATGATCCTTGGGAGCCTCTTTTTTGGCTCCTCAATCGAGAAAGTCTTCGTCAGATTTTTACTCTGACCAAGCCTCTGCGCTTCGTTTTCTGTTGGGGTCGTGATAACGATTCCCCATTTAGTCGTACGGATGTTCTTGATCCGTACCTTTTCGGTGTTCGGGTTGAACACCTTCATTAACTGGCTTTTCGCTTGTCCCATGTTTTCGAACTCTTTCGAGTTCTTCGGTTTGAGGAACACGGTTTGCACCGGTTCCTTCCTCATTGGTTGTGCTTTGGCTGGCAGCCGTGGGGCTGTCAGCTTTCGCACAATACCGGCGTATGTAACGCCCGGCTCTTTTTTCTGGGTTGTTACCCCGACTTCCCTCAGGGAGTCCACGCTTCCCTGCAGCTTAGCACATCGCGCTGTCAGGGTAGCAATAATTTCCATTAAGGAGTCTAGGCTCCTGTCTGCTTTTTTGCCCTGGTCACTTGACGTGTCCAGGGCGTTTTTGATTGTTGCGAGATGCCTGTATGCCGTCCGCGGCACTTTATCAGTGCCGAGGTCAGCGCATGGCACCTCTGGCTCCTCCTCACTCGAGCTATCGCTCTCGAAATGAGTAATCGTCTTCTTTTGCGTTTTCTTAGCTTTTGCCTCAGTGCTATCGCTAGAGGAGGAGCTAAGGTCGCTCCTCGCTCTCTTAAGACTTTGCTCTTCACAGTCCATTGCTGTTGCATGGCTGTCCAGCTTAGTTCCCAATTTCAAATTTTTGTTGGTTTCGATTTTTGCTCGTGTGGACTTGTCCTTGTTAACTTGAATCTTAGTATTCTCGAGCCTGGATCTTGCGCCCGTCTTTCTTTGTGCAGTGGTTTCTTTGTTATTTGTGTTCGTTGATTTAAGTGCGGTGTTTTTATTTTTGGTATCCATACAGTCAATTTATATTTCATTCATCTTTCTCGCGCTCCAGCCTCCGTGGACCCTCAAAAGTGGCACGAATGTGGTGGCTTCCATAGGATAGCGGACACATCGTGAGAGCTACGAGTCAGATATAGCACGGTTGACTACAAGCTAAACTCGACACCCTCTCCTCATGCAGGATTCCACCCCGCAAAAGTGGGCCCGCATTCTGGGAAAAGAGTGTCTTGCCGCTGCAGCCTCCGCACTCGCCAAAGCCGATTGATCTAGGGCTGGCTAGTCCCTCGACCGCCCGTTTAGCCCAGGAAAGAGACCGAAGCAGCGTGTTGGTCCATCAAATCCGCAGAGATGATTTTCCTCAGCGTACCAGGCACCTCCACCAAGGTTACGGGTTTCCACACACGGCAAACATGCGGGTAGGGGCACCACTCCCTACATTTGTGTGTTCTACAATTAGCAATCTAGTGGTACCGGTCTAGTACCCCATAGGTATCTCCCCCTCGCGTGAGTTTCAGCTCTTATTACTCAGACGCTTGTAGGATGAGGGGGATTCCATGCACACAGTATTCAGGCGAAGATAAGCCTGCTTTAAGCACTCTAATTTGTTCAAAGTAAACGTACCGGCCCACCTCGACACTCAATGAAGAGCACCGCGATGGGATATTAGTTGGACCGCTTTGCTTTCACAAAGCTAAATCCACCGGTAGGACGTCCCACAATCATGTCAGTTAAACACCGCGAGCGGTGAACCAACAGCGTGGCACACAGATTCAACTACGAGCTTTTTAACCGCAACAACTTTAATATACGCTATTGGAGCTGGAATTACCGCGGCTGCTGGCACCAGACTTGCCCTCCAATGGATCCTCGTTAAAGGATTTAAAGTGTACTCATTCCGATTACGGGGCCTCGGATGAGTCCCGTATCGTTATTTTTCGTCACTACCTCCCCGTGCCGGGAGTGGGTAATTTGCGCGCCTGCTGCCTTCCTTGGATGTGGTAGCCGTTTCTCAGGCTCCCTCTCCGGAATCGAACCCTGATTCCCCGTTACCCGTTACAACCATGGTAGGCGCAGAACCTACCATCGACAGTTGATAAGGCAGACATTTGAAAGATTCGTCGCCGGTACGAGACCATGCGATCAGCACAAAGTTATTCAGAGTCACCAAAGTTAACGATGGATAGGTAAAACCTACCACCGATTGGTTTTGATCTAATAAAAGCATTCCTCCCATCTCTGGTTAGAAGTCTATTTTGCATGTATTAGCTCTAGAATTACCACAGTTATCCAAGTAAATGTGAGTACGATCTAAGGAACCATAACTGATTTAATGAGCCATTCGCGGTTTCACCTTAATTCGGCATGTACTGAGACATGCATGGCTTAATCTTTGAGACAAGCATATCACTACTGGCAGGATCAACCAGGGAGCTTCGATTTTTTTTCTTTTAAAATATGAAACTCTTTTCATTTTATTAGGTGTTGATATAACACATTTTTTAAATTAAATGTGCAACACATTTTATTTTGTATTTGTTTTATTAACATTAAATACATTTTGAGGTGTTTTGCTGATTTTAATTTCAAACACTTTCCTCTCATCCACATTTGTAAATGTGAAAACATTCATCGTTAGATTTTTAAACGACATGGTTATAAGAAATAACTTTTTTCATTTTGACAACTTTATAATTTTACTTGGAGTGAAGTAAGTTAACGCTCTGTTAAAAAAAAAATGAGTGAAAAAGTAATAATATTATATCCTTTTACACACGAAATATCAAACGCCGTAGCGCGTACCACATAGAGAGTCATTCTGTCTTCGACTTGGACTCGTGGCAATGCTGTGCTATACTATAAGCGAAGTATACTTGGGTATGGGAAGCGAAGCCATTGCCCGACCTAGTATAAAACACGTGCATCAAGAGTCCCGCGTACTTGTACCTGTAGGTCCACTTCGACCGCCTGAACATAGAATATATTGCCCGTTCCATGATTACATTGTCAACCTTTATATGAATAAATATTGAATAATAAATTAATTATATATAAAAGGGAATTTATTATAATTGTGTGCATTCAATTATATACAAATATATATTTTTTTTTAATTAAAAATCCTGTGATGCTATTTTTGCATACCAACAAAAATAGCATCAACATTTAAGTCATCATTAAAAATTAATAATATCGGTTACTTGATAATTTATACATCAGTTATACAGGTTTTATTTTAATTTTGTACATTTAAATATATGAATATATATTTTTTTCAATTAAAAATTCTGTGATGCTATTTTTGCATACCAACAAAAATAGCATCAACGTTTCAAGTCATCATTAAAAATTAATAATATCGGTTACTTGATAAATTATAAATTAGTTACATAGAATTTATTTTTATTTTAGGCATTCAATTATATATGAATATATATTTTTTTCAATGAAAAATTCTGTGATGCTATTTTTGCATACCAACAAAAATAGCATCAACGTTCCAAGACATTATTGAAAATTAATAATATCGGTTACTTGATAAATTATAAATTAGTTACATAGAATTTATTTTTATTTTAGGCATTCAATTATATATGAATATATATTTTTTTCAATGAAAAATTCTGTGATGCTATTTTTGCATACCAACAAAAATAGGATCAACGTTCCAAGACATCATTGAAAATTAATAATATCGGTTACTTGATAAATTATAAATTAGTTACATAGAATTTATTTTTATTTTAGGCATTCAATTATATATGAATATATATTTTTTTCAATGAAAAATTCTGTGATGCTATTTTTGCATACCAACAAAAATAGCATCAACGTTTCAAGTCATCATTAAAAATTAATAATATCGGTTACTTGATAAATTATAAATTAGTTACATAGAATTTATTTTTATTTTAGGCATTCAATTATATATGAATATATATTTTTTTCAATGAAAAATTCTGTGATGCTATTTTTGCATACCAACAAAAATAGCATCAACGTTCCAAGACATTATTGAAAATTAATAATATCGGTTACTTGATAAATTATAAATTAGTTACATAGAATTTATTTTTATTTTAGGCATTCAATTATATATGAATATATATTTTTTTCAATGAAAAATTCTGTGATGCTATTTTTGCATACCAACAAAAATAGGATCAACGTTCCAAGACATCATTGAAAATTAATAATATCGGTTACTTGATAAATTATAAATTAGTTACATAGAATTTATTTTTATTTTAGGCATTCAATTATATATGAATATATATTTTTTTCAATGAAAAATTCTGTGATGCTATTTTTGCATATCAACAAAAATAGCATCAACGTTCCAAGACATCATTGAAAATTAATAATATCGGTTACTTGATAAATTATAAATTAGTTACATAGAATTTATTTTTATTTTAGGCATTCAATTATATATGAATATATATTTTTTTCAATGAAAAATTCTGTGATGCTATTTTTGCATACCAACAAAAATAGCATCAACGTTCCAAGACATCATTGAAAATTAATAATATCGGTTACTTGATAAAATATAAATTAGTTGCATAGAATTTATTTTTATTTTAGGCATTCAATTATATATGAATATATATTTTTTTCAATGAAAAATTCTGTGATGCTATTTTTGCATACCAACAAAAATAGGATCAACGTTCCAAGACATCATTGAAAATTAATAATATCGGTTACTTGATAAAATATAAATTAGTTGTATAGAATTTAGTTTCATTTTATGCATTCAATTATATATGAATATATATTTTTTTTAATTAAAAATTCTGTGATGCTATTTTTGCATACCAACAAAAATAGGATCAACGTTCCAAGACACCACTGAAAATTAATAATATCGGTTACTTGATAAAATATAAATTAGTTGTATAGAATTTAGTTTAATTTTATGCATTCAATTATATCTGAATATATATTTTTTTCAATTAAAAATTCTGTGATGCTATTTTTGCATACCAACAAAAATAGCATCAACGTTCCAAGACATCATTGAAAATTAATAATATCGGTTACTTGATAAAATATAAATTAGTTGTATAGAATTTAGTTTAATTTTATGCATTCAATTATATCTGAATATATATTTTTTTCAATTAAAAATTCTGTGATGCTATTTTTGCATACCAACAAAAATAGCATCAACTTTTCAAGTCATCACTAAAAATTAATAATATCGGTTACCTGATAAATTATAAATTAGTTATATAGAATTTAGTTTAATTTTATGCATTCAATTATATATGAATATAATTTTTTTCAATTAAAAATTCTGTGATGCTATTTTTGCATACCAACAAAAATAGCATCAACGTTCCAAGACATCATTGAAAATTAATAATATCGGTTACTTGATAAACTATAAAATAGTTGTATAGAATTTAGTTTAATTTTATGGATTCAATTATATATGAATATATATTTTTTTTAATTAAAAATTCTGTGATGCTATTTTTGCATACCAACAAAAATAGGATCAACGTTTCAAGTCATCAATAAAAATTAATAATATCGGTTACTTGGTAAATTATAAATTAGTTATATAGAATTTAGTTTAATTTTATGCATTCAATTATATATGAATATAATTTTTTTCAATTAAAAATTCTGTGATGCTATTTTTGCATACCAACAAAAATAGCATCAACGTTCCAAGACATCATTGAAAATTAATAATATCGGTTACTTGATAAACTATAAAATAGTTGTATAGAATTTAGTTTAATTTTATGCATTCAATTATATATGAATATATATTTTTTTTAATTAAAAATTCTGTGATGCTATTTTTGCATACCAACAAAAATAGCATCAACGTTCCAAGACATCATTGAAAATTAATAATATCGGTTACTTGATAAACTATAAAATAGTTGTATAGAATTTAGTTTAATTTTATGCATTCAATTATATATGAATATAATTTTTTTCAATTAAAAATTCTGTGATGCTATTTTTGCATACCAACAAAAATAGCATCAACGTTCCAAGACATCATTGAAAATTAATAATATCGGTTACTTGATAAACTATAAAATAGTTGTATAGAATTTAGTTTAATTTTATGCATTCAATTATATATGAAGATATATTTTTTTTAATTAAAAATTCTGTGATGCTATTTTTGCATACCAACAAAAATAGCATCAACGTTCCAAGACATCATTGAAAATTAATAATATCGGTTACTTGATAAACTATAAAATAGTTGTATAGAATTTAGTTTAATTTTATGCATTCAATTATATATGAATATATATTTTTTTTAATTAAAAATTCTGTGATGCTATTTTTGCATACCAACAAAAATAAGATCAACGTTTCAAGTCATCAATAAAAATTAATAATATCGGTTACTTGGTAAATTACAAATTAGTTATATAGAATTTAGTTTAATTTTATGCATTCAATTATATATGAATATATATTTTTTTCAATTAAAAATTCTGTGATGCTATTTTTGCATACCAACAAAAATAGCATCAACTTTTCAAGTCATCACTAAAAATTAATAATATCGGTTACCTGATAAATTATAAATTAGTTATATAGAATTTAGTTTAATTTTATGCATTCAATTATATATGAATATAATTTTTTTCAATTAAAAATTCTGTGATGCTATTTTTGCATACCAACAAAAATAGAATCAAGCAAAAATATCACTTATTTTTCCAATTTTCGACTTGTAGAACGATCAAGTATACTATTCTTTGGATTCTAAGATTTTTTTCAAGTGATTATTTTCAAAGTTGGGAAAAATGAAAAATTATTCTAAGTCCCCATTCGTAGTTCTTTTTGATTCGTATTGCTTCGGCGCAAAGTAGGTAGGGACACTTATGGATTTCTCAATTTTTGGATAGGGACAGCCGGATAGCCGTCATTCAGCATAAAAGCTATTGTTATATGCATAGTTTGATGTGAGGAATGGGAATTGATTGAAATTTTCACCCGCCACTTGCCGGCTGGCCTGATTTTAAGGTTTGAGAATCTTGACAACGATTTTGCATACCGACAAAAATAGCATCAAGCAAAAATATCACTTATTTTTCCAATTTTCGACTTGTAGAACGATCAAGTATACTATTCTTTGGATTCTAAGATTTTTTTCAAGTGATTATTTTCAAAGTTGGGAAAAATGAAAAATTATTCTAAGTCCCCATTCGTAGTTCTTTTTGATTCGTATTGCTTCGGCGCAAAGTAGGTAGGGACACTTATGGCTTTCTCAATTTTTGGATAGGGACAGCCGGATAGCCGTCATTCAGCATAAAAGCTATTGTTATATGCATAGTTTGATGTGAGGAATGGGAATTGATTGAAATTTTCACCCGCCAATTGCCGGCTGGCCTGATTTTAAGGTTTGAGAATCTTGACAACGATTTTGCATACCGACAAAAATAGCATCAAGCAAAAATATCACTTATTTTTCCAATTTTCGACTTGTAGAACGATCAAGTGTACTATTCTTTGGATTCTAAGATTTTTTTCAAGTGATTATTTTCAAAGTTGGGAAAAATGAAAAATTATTCTAAGTCCCCATTCGTAGTTCTTTTTGATTCGTATTGCTTCGGCGCAAAGTAGGTAGGGACACTTATGGCTTTCTCAATTTTTGGATAGGGACAGCCGGATAGCCGTCATTCAGCATAAAAGCTATTGTTATATGCATAGTTTGATGTGAAGAATGGGAATTGATTGAAATTTTCACCCGCCAATTGCCGGCTGGCCTGATTTTAAGGTTTGAGAATCTTGACAACGATTTTGCATACCGACAAAAATAGCATCAAGCGAAAATATCACTTATTTTTCCAATTTTCGACTTGTAGAACGATCAAGTATACTATTCTTTGGATTCTAAGATTTTTTTCAAGTGATTATTTTCAAAGTTGGGAAAAATGAAAAATTATTCTAAGTCCCCATTCGTAGTTCTTTTTGATTCGTATTGCTTCGGCGCAAAGTAGGTAGGGACACTTATGGATTTCTCAATTTTTGGATAGGGACAGCCGGATAGCCGTCATTCAGCATAAAAGCTATTGTTATATGCATAGTTTGATGTGAGGAATGGGAATTGATTGAAATTTTCACCCGCCAATTGCCGGCTGGCCTGATTTTAAGGTTTGAGAATCTTGACAACGATTTTGCATACCGACAAAAATAGCATCAAGCAAAAATATCACTTATTTTTCCAATTTTCGACTTGTAGAACGATCAAGTATACTATTCTTTGGATTCTAAGATTTTTTTCAAGTGATTATTTTCAAAGTTGGGAAAAATGAAAAATTATTCTAAGTCCCCATTCGTAGTTCTTTTTGATTCGTATTGCTTCGGCGCAAAGTAGGTAGGGACACTTATGGCTTTCTCAATTTTTGGATAGGGACAGCCGGATAGCCGTCATTCAGCATAAAAGCTATTGTTATATGCATAGTTTGATGTGAGGAATGGGAATTGATTGAAATTTTCACCCGCCAATTGCCGGCTGGCCTGATTTTAAGGTTTGAGAATCTTGACAACGATTTTGCATACCGACAAAAATAGCATCAAGCAAAAATATCACTTATTTTTCCAATTTTCGACTTGTAGAACGATCAAGTATACTATTCTTTGGATTCTAAGATTTTTTTCAAGTGATTATTTTCAAAGTTGGGAAAAATGAAAAATTATTCTAAGTCCCCATTCGTAGTTCTTTTTGATTCGTATTGCTTCGGCGCAAAGTAGGTAGGGACACTTATGGCTTTCTCAATTTTTGGATAGGGACAGCCGGATAGCCGTCATTCAGCATAAAAGCTATTGTTATATGCATAGTTTGATGTGAGGAATGGGAATTGATTGAAATTTTCACCCGCCAATTGCCGGCTGGCCTGATTTTAAGGTTTGAGAATCTTGACAACGATTTTGCATACCGACAAAAATAGCATCAAGCAAAAATATCACTTATTTTTCCAATTTTCGACTTGTAGAACGATCAAGTATACTATTCTTTGGATTCTAAGATTTTTTTCAAGTGATTATTTTCAAAGTTGGGAAAAATGAAAAATTATTCTAAGTCCCCATTCGTAGTTCTTTTTGATTCGTATTGCTTCGGCGCAAAGTAGGTAGGGACACTTATGGCTTTCTCAATTTTTGGATAGGGACAGCCGGATAGCCGTCATTCAGCATAAAAGCTATTGTTATATGCATAGTTTGATGTGAGGAATGGGAATTGATTGAAATTTTCACCCGCCAATTGCCGGCTGGCCTGATTTTAAGGTTTGAGAATCTTGACAACGATTTTGCATACCGACAAAAATAGCATCAAGCAAAAATATCACTTATTTTTCCAATTTTCGACTTGTAGAACGATCAAGTATACTATTCTTTGGATTCTAAGATTTTTTTCAAGTGATTATTTTCAAAGTTGGGAAAAATGAAAAATTATTCTAAGTCCCCATTCGTAGTTCTTTTTGATTCGTATTGCTTCGGCGCAAAGTAGGTAGGGACACTTATGGCTTTCTCAATTTTTGGATAGGGACAGCCGGATAGCCGTCATTCAGCATAAAAGCTATTGTTATATGCATAGTTTGATGTGAGGAATGGGAATTGATTGAAATTTTCACCCGCCAATTGCCGGCTGGCCTGATTTTAAGGTTTGAGAATCTTGACAACGATTTTGCATACCGACAAAAATAGCATCAAGCAAAAATATCACTTATTTTTCCAATTTTCGACTTGTAGAACGATCAAGTATACTATTCTTTGGATTCTAAGATTTTTTTCAAGTGATTATTTTCAAAGTTGGGAAAAATGAAAAATTATTCTAAGTCCCCATTCGTAGTTCTTTTTGATTCGTATTGCTTCGGCGCAAAGTAGGTAGGGACACTTATGGCTTTCTCAATTTTTGGATAGGGACAGCCGGATAGCCGTCATTCAGCATAAAAGCTATTGTTATATGCATAGTTTGATGTGAGGAATGGGAATTGATTGAAATTTTCACCCGCCAATTGCCGGCTGGCCTGATTTTAAGGTTTGAGAATCTTGACAACGATTTTGCATACCGACAAAAATAGCATCAAGCAAAAATATCACTTATTTTTCCAATTTTCGACTTGTAGAACGATCAAGTATACTATTCTTTGGATTCTAAGATTTTTTTCAAGTGATTATTTATATCACACGTGAGT
>NW_026973976.1:35000-37500 GCF_034640455.1 Diachasmimorpha longicaudata | reverse complement strand
GACACCATTGAAAATTAATAATGTCGGTTACTTGATAAAATATAAATTAGTTGTATAGAATTTAGTTTAATTTTATGCATTCAATTATATATGAATATAATTTTTTTCAATTAAAAATTCTGTGATGCTATTTTTGCATACCAACAAAAATAGCATCAACGTTCCAAGACATCATTGAAAATTAATAATATTGGTTACTTGATAAAATATAAATTAGTTGTATAGAATTTAGTTTAATTTTATGCATTCAATTATATCTGAATATATATTTTTTTCAATTAAAAATTCTGTGATGCTATTTTTGCATACCAACAAAAATAGCATCAACGTTCCAAGACATCATTGAAAATTAATAATATCGGTTACTTGATAAACTATAAAATAGTTGTATAGAATTTAGTTTAATTTTATGGATTCAATTATATATGAATATATATTTTTTTTAATTAAAAATTCTGTGATGCTATTTTTGCATACCAACAAAAATAGGATCAACGTTCCAAGACACCATTGAAAATTAATAATGTCGGTTACTTGATAAAATATAAATTAGTTGTATAGAATTTAGTTTAATTTTATGCATTCAATTATATATGAATATAATTTTTTTCAATTAAAAATTCTGTGATGCTATTTTTGCATACCAACAAAAATAGCATCAACGTTCCAAGACATCATTGAAAATTAATAATATCGGTTACTTGATAAACTATAAAATAGTTGTATGGAATCTAGTTTAATTTTATGCATTCAATTATATATGAATATGTATTTTTTTTAATTAAAAATTCTGTGATGCTATTTTTGCATACCAACAAAAATAGGATCAACGTTTCAAGTCATCAATAAAAATTAATAATATCGGTTACTTGGTAAATTATAAATTAGTTATATAGAATTTAGTTTAATTTTATGCATTCAATTATATATGAATATATATTTTTTACAATTAAAAATTCTGTGATGCTATTTTTGCATACCGACAAAAATAGCATCAAGCAAAAATATCACTTATTTTTCCAATTTTCGACTTGTAGAACGATCAAGTATACTATTCTTTGGATTCTAAGATTTTTTTCAAGTGATTATTTTCAAAGTTGGGAAAAATGAAAAATTATTCTAAGTCCCCATTCGTAGTTCTTTTTGATTCGTATTGCTTCGGCGCAAAGTAGGTAGGGACACTTATGGCTTTCTCAATTTTTGGATAGGGACAGCCGGATAGCCGTCATTCAGCATAAAAGCTATTGTTATATGCATAGTTTGATGTGAGGAATGGGAATTGATTGAAATTTTCACCCGCCACTTGCCGGCTGGCCTGATTTTAAGGTTTGAGAATCTTGACAACGATTTTGCATACCGACAAAAATAGCATCAAGCAAAAATATCACTTATTTTTCCAATTTTCGACTTGTAGAACGATCAAGTATACTATTCTTTGGATTCTAAGATTTTTTTCAAGTGATTATTTTCAAAGTTGGGAAAAATGAAAAATTATTCTAAGTCCCCATTCGTAGTTCTTTTTGATTCGTATTGCTTCGGCGCAAAGTAGGTAGGGACACTTATGGATTTCTCAATTTTTGGATAGGGACAGCCGGATAGCCGTCATTCAGCATAAAAGCTATTGTTATATGCATAGTTTGATGTGAGGAATGGGAATTGATTGAAATTTTCACCCGCCAATTGCCGGCTGGCCTGATTTTAAGGTTTGAGAATCTTGACAACGATTTTGCATACCGACAAAAATAGCATCAAGCAAAAATATCACTTATTTTTCCAATTTTCGACTTGTAGAACGATCAAGTATACTATTCTTTGGATTCTAAGATTTTTTTCAAGTGATTATTTTCAAAGTTGGGAAAAATGAAAAATTATTCTAAGTCCCCATTCGTAGTTCTTTTTGATTCGTATTGCTTCGGCGCAAAGTAGGTAGGGACACTTATGGATTTCTCAATTTTTGGATAGGGACAGCCGGATAGCCGTCATTCAGCATAAAAGCTATTGTTATATGCATAGTTTGATGTGAGGAATGGGAATTGATTGAAATTTTCACCCGCCAATTGCCGGCTGGCCTGATTTTAAGGTTTGAGAATCTTGACAACGATTTTGCATACCGACAAAAATAGCATCAAGCAAAAATATCACTTATTTTTCCAATTTTCGACTTGTAGAACGATCAAGTATACTATTCTTTGGATTCTAAGATTTTTTTCAAGTGATTATTTTCAAAGTTGGGAAAAATGAAAAATTATTCTAAGTCCCCATTCGTAGTTCTTTTTGATTCGTATTGCTTCGGCGCAAAGTAGGTAGGGACACTTATGGATTTCTCAATTTTTGGATAGGGACAGCCGGATAGCCGTCATTCAGCATAAAAGCTATTGTTATATGCATAGTTTGATGTGAGGAATGGGAATTGATTGAAATTTTCACCCGCCAATTGCCGGCTGGCCTGATTTTAAGGTTTGAGAATCTTGACAACGATTTTGCATACCGACAAAAATAG
>NW_026973976.1:5000-22500 GCF_034640455.1 Diachasmimorpha longicaudata | reverse complement strand
TGTGCCCTACGAGCTAACTCATAGAGCCCCTTGATCCCGTCCCTGTCGACACGTATATCTATGCAAGTAGACCCGAAGACATTCCATCTGGCTTCATCGAGTCCGCTGCATCTTGTGCATAGGTGAAGAGGATCCTCCTCTGTCAACCCGCATCTTTTGCATAGGGGGTCAGTCCCCTTACCTATCCTTGATAAGTACAGAGCCAGGGGCCAGTGTCCAGTGATAAGCCCCACTATAGTACGGAGCTTAACCCTGTTTAGGCCCAACAGGGTCTCTGCCAACTTCCTAGTGGGTTCTCCTAGGAGGGATTTCGTGTGCTTGGCACCCGTCTCCGAGTCCCATCTCTCCACGACCCTCCTATCCGCACGTTCCTTGACCAGGACCTTCACAAAATCGGTGTGCACGCCTACGTGCTCCACCTCCCCCTGAAAGCCCCTGCAACTACCGTTCTTTGCTAGCTCATCGGCTTTTTCGTTGCCTTTGATGCCAGCGTGGCCCGGAATCCAGGCCACCTCGAGCCGATTATTTACGGCAATTTCCTCCATCAGCTCGACGCATTCACTCACCAGTTTAGAACAACACTCATACCTGAGTATTGCCCTAAGCGCGCGCCTGCTATCTGAGTAGATGAAGATCTTTTTGCCCCTGTCCCCTCTCTCCAGGATCATCCTGGCGCAGGCTCTTAGGGCAGCTAGCTCAGTCTGGAGCACGGTTGCGTGTGAGTCCAGCCCAATGGTCCTCGCTATTGCGGGCCCCTCTGACCAGACCCCCGCACCTGCCCGTCCGCTCACCCGTGATCCGTCCGTATACCAGACTAGTCCACGGGGCGGCACCCAGTCCGCATCCTTTCCTGACGGGGTTTCCCCCCGTCCGAGATTGACCGAGAACTTTCTACGAAAGTGCCATCGGGGTCTGCAGGCGTCAGCACCGCGCGACAGTAGCTCTTCCAGCTCTCCGTCCGCGCGGAGGACACTAGCATGCCCATTCCCAGCTCCTTTCCATGTTCCCTGTAGCCGCAGCCTTGCGGCCGCTCTTGTTGCCTCCTCCCTTATAATTAGGTGTGGAGGTTGCATAAAGAGCAGAGCCTCCAACGCTGAGCTGGGGGTCGTTCTGAGGGCCCCTGTTATGCCCAGCATCGCAAGCCTGCCTATTTTGTCCACCGCTTTCCTGTGGCA
This sequence comes from Diachasmimorpha longicaudata, assembly GCF_034640455.1. Classification (NCBI taxonomy): domain Eukaryota; kingdom Metazoa; phylum Arthropoda; class Insecta; order Hymenoptera; family Braconidae; genus Diachasmimorpha; species Diachasmimorpha longicaudata. The sequence goes on along the minus strand of NW_026973976.1, from coordinate 21,325 downwards.
GGCCTTGTTCAGGGCTGTCCACCACACTGCGGCTGCGTATGTTAGCTGTGGGGTCATAATGGCCGTGTAGATCCATTTGACCATCTTCGGCCTTAGACCCCATGTGCTTCCAAACATTCGCCTGCATGCCCAGTATGTCATGGTGACCTTGCTAGTCTGCATGGCGATGTGCTTTTTCCAGCTGAGCTTCTCGTCGAGCCAAATACCTAGGTATTTGACCTCACTCGAGAATTCCAGCATTGTGTTATAAATGGAGGGAGCTTTAACAGCACCCCTCCTTCTACGTGTGAAGTGCACCATCTCCGTTTTGCCTGGGTTTACCCTTAGGCCCTTCGATGTGCACCACTGCTGAACATAGTCCAGCGCCTTTTGCATCTTGCTGTGTAGCATGCCCGTGTTCCTGCTAGTTACCAGCAGTGCCACATCATCTGCATATGCGACTGTCCTTACCCCCAGTTCCTCGAGTCCAGTGAGGAGGCCGTCAACAACGAGGAGCCATAGCAGAGGAGAGATAACCCCCCCCTGCGGGCAGCCCCTCCCTGCCGCAGCCCTTACCTCACTGTCCCCAAGGGTGGAGTGGACAACTCTTGATCGGAGCATGGCGGCTATCCATTTGATGATCGAATCCTCGATCCCAAACGCTGCCGCAGCTTTCTCCATTGTATCAAAGGCGGTATTGTCGAAGGCCCCTTCGATGTCTATAAAGACGCCAAGGGTGTCCTCCCCCCTTTCCTTCGCATTTTCTATTGTGCCTACCAAGTGGTGCAGCGCAGTCTCAGTCGATCTGCCAGCTTGGTAAGCATGTTGTGAGGGGCATATCTGATTAATTCTCAGTGCCCCCTCCTTAATGTGCCTATCGACCAGCCTTTCCAGCGTCTTCAGTAAGAAGGAGCTCAGGCTGATCGGTCTGTAGGCTTTCGCGTTGTCGTAGCTGCATTTACCCGGTTTGGGGATAAAGACAACCCTGACTTCCCGCCACCTGCCTGGCACATAGCCCAATGCTAGGCAGGCCCTGAATGCCGGTATCAGTCTGCGCAGGAGCAATGGCCCCCCTCTTCGCAAGAGGGCCGGATGTATCCCATCCGGACCTGGACTCTTGTACATTTCGAAGGAGTCCACCGCCCATTGCAGCCTGTCCAGCGTTACTATTCGTGCGGCTAGCTCCCAGTCGGGATTGCCGCTTCCTGTTCGCTTCCAGTCCACTTCCAGGCACTCTCCTGGAAGCTCAATAATAGAGTCCGGGAAATGCGCGCGAACCAGATGCTCAAGGACCTCTCGCGGTTCTGTGATGGTCTCTCCGCTTTCCAGCGTGATTCCACCCAGCCGTTGTGAAGGGCCCCCCGAGAAGACCCTGCGAAGCCTGGAGATGCCTGAAAGCGCCTCCAGTTCCTCACAGTATGTCCTCCAGGTGAGCTCCTTTGATCGTTTTATGAGCCTCTTGTACTCTCTCTGCACATTTCTGTACAGAGTCCAGTCTTCGGCCCTCTTCGATTTGTGCGCTCGGTTTCCGAGCCTCCTGGACTGGCTTCTCAGCCTGTCCAACTCACGGCTCCACCAAGGCACTTTTTTACCCTTCCTGCAACGTCTAGCCGGGCATGCCGTCTCAAAAGACTCAGTTAGGGCAACGTGGATTCTTTCCACCTCGTCCTCTAACCGGTCCTCCCTGCAGGGCCTGACGCGTCCAACCCCGAGCCTTTCCTCCAGGTTCCTCTCGAAGGAGTCCCAGTCGGTGGCCCTTGGGTTTCTGCGCAGGCGGTCCTGCTGCGGTTGGGCACAGCCCTCTATGCTAAATCTGATGCGTCGATGGTCAGAGAGTGTGTCCTCCCGGTCCACCCTCCAGTCCCTGCATCGCCTCGCCAGCCGGCGGGTGCACATGGTTACGTCAATGATACATTGACAGCGAGAAGTGACGAACGTGGGCCTCGAGCCCCTGTTTAGGATCTCCAGGTCCACGTCTGCCATAAATTCCAGGAGAGCAGTGCCCCTGTCATTACATCTTTCGCTGCCCCACACCACGTTCTGCGCGTTTGCGTCACAGCCTATGATGAGTGGCAACTTTCTAGCTCTGCAGTGATTCACCAGATCACGCAGCTCATTGGTAGGTGGTGGTGTCGGCGAGTCATGTGGGAAGTAAGCCGAGCAGAAAACTATGTCCTCCGCACCGGCCTCCCCCCGAAGTCTCACGACAACCGCCACCAAGTCTCTGTGGCAGAAGTTGGCCATTCCCCTAGCTCCGCACGCTCTTTTGACAGCAATGCAGGCCCTGGGGCCCAGGTCGCCCCGAGCATAGAATAGCTCCACCTCGCCTCCAGATAGGCCTTTTACCGAGCCACCGTGTTGCCAGGGCTCTTGTATGAGGCATATGTCTGTATGCTCTACTGCTAGGCTGCGACTCAGCAGGGCAGTCGCAGCCTTGCAGTGCTGCAAGTTAATCTGGGAGCAGTGGACTAGCAGAGAGCCTAAGCCGTCTCCCTGCATATTGCCCTCTGCTCCTTCCCCCCTTATCCCCCTGGCCATTGGTGGGCCGTTAGGCAGGGTCGCCTGGTGGCGCCCTAACCTGCCCTGAGTGGGATGAGCCCGGCAGGGCCCAGTTGAGGGTCCCTTGAGACCCCCTCCCAGTTCCCACCGCGCCCCCTCTCACCAGAGGCGGCCTTCCTCTTCGGCCCTTCGTGCGCCCGCTCAGCGGAGGCCTTGCAGGGGCAAGGGGGTCCCTCTGTAAGAGGGAGCCTTCCTCGCTCTCCTTTTCCTTCCCCTCCTGGGCGCCTTCCCCGGCAGTTCCTGGGGCACTCACCGAGCCACTAGGACCCTTAGGCGCTCCCTCCTGCCCTCCCCCCTCCCCTGCGATCCCTGACTCCCCTTGGTCGGCGATCACTTTCCCCGGGCCTGGCTGCGCCTGGGGCGCCTTTCCCCCCGCCGCTCTCCGCTGGGTCTCGTAGAAACGAGCCCGGCCGAGGCAGTAGAAAGGGGCCATCCCCATGCCCTTCAGGGCCTCCAGAGATTTGGGGTCAATACCCAACACCAGGTTGAGCCCCTCCTCCCCACTCCGGCAGTCCCAGACCCTCCACTTGCCTGTGGTGAGGGCCCTGTTCTGCTTTCTCAACCTCTCAAGAGCCACAGCCGCTCCTACGGGTTTTCCCGGGAGAAAGGCTGTGACTCTGATCAGTTTTTGGAGCGCTTCCTTATCCATCATGATAAGGGAGGCCCCTTCCCAGGGTGCCAGGGTGGGCACCACGGACTTCAGCCACTCTCTTGACTGACCGTCCGTGCATGCCACCCACAGCACGCCATCGTCAAACCAGTGGCCGTCAAAGCTCGGGAGCTGACCTTCCATGTCAGTCTCAAACAGTGACGCCACTAGCGCCTCCTGAACCAGGTCGGCTTGCTCCCTCGTCAGAGACAGCTCAGGATGGCCAGTTGGCACTAAGGCCACCCTGCCGCCACCCTTCGCCGCCTCTCTGAAGGAGGTTGCCCCCAGTCCTTCCATGGCCCTCAACTTTTTCGTGGGCATGGCCACATCGGGGGGAGTGGATCCTGAGGACCTGGGCCTCTTGGGCCCTGTCCCCTGTTCCTCCTTATCCCTGGACGCGGTCTCTACCTGCGGAGATTGCTGATCCCGCGAGGCATCGGCTTTCAGCCTAGCCTGGCGGGCCCGGCGCTTCTCCGCACCCGTCCTACCCCTTCTCTTCCTCCCCTGGGTAGGGTCAGCGACAGCGGGCCCACCACTGGTGGGCCCCTCTGAGGCTGGCTCCTCCACAACTTCCATTTGGATCAGCGCTTGTTCCCCTTCCGGGGCCCTAGTGCTGATCGTGCTCTCCTCCGACCTACAAGCCTCTGCCGTTCCCTCAGAGAGGGCACCGTCATCGGCGTTAAAATTTTTATTATTAGTTGGGTCCATGTTAATCCCACGAGTGACCAGGAAAAGAAGGTCCACCCCCGCAGAGCCTGGATGCGGAGGTAAGGCATGCATACAATGGGGTGCTGCCTGGTTCCCCAAGGGTATCGTTTGCGACACTGTTCCCCAGTGTCATTCAGCCCTCGGCACGATAACTTCCACCTTAGCTTGGGGAGTCTGGTCCGCGGCGATGCCTTGGGTCTTCCTGACGGGTTTTTACTTCCGTAGGTCGACGTTATAGCTGTCGCTGGCCGGGTACTGAAGTGTGCCCCAGGATCCTGGAGTCAGGTGCTGTTGTTCAGCCTCCTTTCTCCGTTCCCGAGGTGCCACTCTTTCTCCGGCCGTCCCCCTATCCGCCACCTGGGGACGCGCTCAGTTGGTGACTCATACCGTCCCCTTCGTCTCGTTTATAGAGCACGTCCGGGGCTGAGTATATATGAATATATATTTTTTTCAATGAAAAATTCTGTGATGCTATTTTTGCATACCAACAAAAATAGCATCAACGTTCCAAGACATCATTGAAAATTAATAATATCGGTTACTTGATAAAATATAAATTAGTTGTATAGAATTTAGTTTAATTTTATGCATTCAATTATATCTGAATATATATTTTTTTCAATTAAAAATTCTGTGATGCTATTTTTGCATACCAACAAAAATAGCATCAACGTTCCAAGACATCATTGAAAATTAATAATATCGGTTACTTGATAAACTATAAAATAGTTGTATAGAATTTAGTTTAATTTTATGGATTCAATTATATATGAATATATATTTTTTTTAATTAAAAATTCTGTGATGCTATTTTTGCATACCAACAAAAATAGGATCAACGTTCCAAGACACCATTGAAAAGTAATAATATCGGTTACTTGATAAAATATAAATTAGTTGTATAGAATTTAGTTTAATTTTATGCATTCAATTATATATGAATATAATTTTTTTCAATTAAAAATCCTGTGATGCTATTTTTGCATACCAACAAAAATAGCATCAACATTTAAGTCATCTTTAAAAATTAATAATATCGGTTACTTGATAATTTATACATCAGTTATACAGGTTTTATTTTAATTTTGTACATTTAAATATATGAATATATATTTTTTTCAATTAAAAATTCTGTGATGCTATTTTTGCATACCAACAAAAATAGGATCAACGTTCCAAGACATCATTGAAAATTAATAATATCGGTTACTTGATAAATTATAAATTAGTTACATAGAATTGATTTTTATTTTAGGCATTCAATTATATATGAATATATATTTTTTTCAATGAAAAATTCTGTGATGCTATTTTTGCATACCAACAAAAATAGCATCAACGTTCCAAGACATCATTGAAAATTAATAATATCGGTTACTTGATAAAATATAAATTAGTTGTATAGAATTTAGTTTAATTTTATGCATTCAATTATATCTGAATATATATTTTTTTCAATTAAAAATTCTGTGATGCTATTTTTGCATACCAACAAAAATAGCATCAACGTTCCAAGACATCATTGAAAATTAATAATATCGGTTACTTGATAAACTATAAAATAGTTGTATAGAATTTAGTTTAATTTTATGGATTCAATTATATATGAATATATATTTTTTTTAATTAAAAATTCTGTGATGCTATTTTTGCATACCAACAAAAATAGGATCAACGTTCCAAGACACCATTGAAAATTAATAATGTCGGTTACTTGATAAAATATAAATTAGTTGTATAGAATTTAGTTTAATTTTATGCATTCAATTATATATGAATATAATTTTTTTCAATTAAAAATTCTGTGATGCTATTTTTGCATACCAACAAAAATAGCATCAACGTTCCAAGACATCATTGAAAATTAATAATATTGGTTACTTGATAAAATATAAATTAGTTGTATAGAATTTAGTTTAATTTTATGCATTCAATTATATCTGAATATATATTTTTTTCAATTAAAAATTCTGTGATGCTATTTTTGCATACCAACAAAAATAGCATCAACGTTCCAAGACATCATTGAAAATTAATAATATCGGTTACTTGATAAACTATAAAATAGTTGTATAGAATTTAGTTTAATTTTATGGATTCAATTATATATGAATATATATTTTTTTTAATTAAAAATTCTGTGATGCTATTTTTGCATACCAACAAAAATAGGATCAACGTTCCAAGACACCATTGAAAATTAATAATGTCGGTTACTTGATAAAATATAAATTAGTTGTATAGAATTTAGTTTAATTTTATGCATTCAATTATATATGAATATAATTTTTTTCAATTAAAAATTCTGTGATGCTATTTTTGCATACCAACAAAAATAGCATCAACGTTCCAAGACATCATTGAAAATTAATAATATCGGTTACTTGATAAACTATAAAATAGTTGTATGGAATCTAGTTTAATTTTATGCATTCAATTATATATGAATATGTATTTTTTTTAATTAAAAATTCTGTGATGCTATTTTTGCATACCAACAAAAATAGGATCAACGTTTCAAGTCATCAATAAAAATTAATAATATCGGTTACTTGGTAAATTATAAATTAGTTATATAGAATTTAGTTTAATTTTATGCATTCAATTATATATGAATATATATTTTTTACAATTAAAAATTCTGTGATGCTATTTTTGCATACCGACAAAAATAGCATCAAGCAAAAATATCACTTATTTTTCCAATTTTCGACTTGTAGAACGATCAAGTATACTATTCTTTGGATTCTAAGATTTTTTTCAAGTGATTATTTTCAAAGTTGGGAAAAATGAAAAATTATTCTAAGTCCCCATTCGTAGTTCTTTTTGATTCGTATTGCTTCGGCGCAAAGTAGGTAGGGACACTTATGGATTTCTCAATTTTTGGATAGGGACAGCCGGATAGCCGTCATTCAGCATAAAAGCTATTGTTATATGCATAGTTTGATGTGAGGAATGGGAATTGATTGAAATTTTCACCCGCCAATTGCCGGCTGGCCTGATTTTAAGGTTTGAGAATCTTGACAACGATTTTGCATACCGACAAAAATAGCATCAAGCAAAAATATCACTTATTTTTCCAATTTTCGACTTGTAGAACGATCAAGTATACTATTCTTTGGATTCTAAGATTTTTTTCAAGTGATTATTTTCAAAGTTGGGAAAAATGAAAAATTATTCTAAGTCCCCATTCGTAGTTCTTTTTGATTCGTATTGCTTCGGCGCAAAGTAGGTAGGGACACTTATGGATTTCTCAATTTTTGGATAGGGACAGCCGGATAGCCGTCATTCAGCATAAAAGCTATTGTTATATGCATAGTTTGATGTGAGGAATGGGAATTGATTGAAATTTTCACCCGCCAATTGCCGGCTGGCCTGATTTTAAGGTTTGAGAATCTTGACAACGATTTTGCATACCGACAAAAATAGCATCAAGCAAAAATATCACTTATTTTTCCAATTTTCGACTTGTAGAACGATCAAGTATACTATTCTTTGGATTCTAAGATTTTTTTCAAGTGATTATTTTCAAAGTTGGGAAAAATGAAAAATTATTCTAAGTCCCCATTCGTAGTTCTTTTTGATTCGTATTGCTTCGGCGCAAAGTAGGTAGGGACACTTATGGATTTCTCAATTTTTGGATAGGGACAGCCGGATAGCCGTCATTCAGCATAAAAGCTATTGTTATATGCATAGTTTGATGTGAGGAATGGGAATTGATTGAAATTTTCACCCGCCAATTGCCGGCTGGCCTGATTTTAAGGTTTGAGAATCTTGACAACGATTTTGCATACCGACAAAAATAGCATCAAGCAAAAATATCACTTATTTTTCCAATTTTCGACTTGTAGAACGATCAAGTATACTATTCTTTGGATTCTAAGATTTTTTTCAAGTGATTATTTTCAAAGTTGGGAAAAATGAAAAATTATTCTAAGTCCCCATTCGTAGTTCTTTTTGATTCGTATTGCTTCGGCGCAAAGTAGGTAGGGACACTTATGGATTTCTCAATTTTTGGATAGGGACAGCCGGATAGCCGTCATTCAGCATAAAAGCTATTGTTATATGCATAGTTTGATGTGAGGAATGGGAATTGATTGAAATTTTCACCCGCCAATTGCCGGCTGGCCTGATTTTAAGGTTTGAGAATCTTGACAACGATTTTGCATACCGACAAAAATAGCATCAAGCAAAAATATCACTTATTTTTCCAATTTTCGACTTGTAGAACGATCAAGTATACTATTCTTTGGATTCTAAGATTTTTTTCAAGTGATTATTTTCAAAGTTGGGAAAAATGAAAAATTATTCTAAGTCCCCATTCGTAGTTCTTTTTGATTCGTATTGCTTCGGCGCAAAGTAGGTAGGGACACTTATGGATTTCTCAATTTTTGGATAGGGACAGCCGGATAGCCGTCATTCAGCATAAAAGCTATTGTTATATGCATAGTTTGATGTGAGGAATGGGAATTGATTGAAATTTTCACCCGCCAATTGCCGGCTGGCCTGATTTTAAGGTTTGAGAATCTTGACAACGATTTTGCATACCGACAAAAATAGCATCAAGCAAAAATATCACTTATTTTTCCAATTTTCGACTTGTAGAACGATCAAGTATACTATTCTTTGGATTCTAAGATTTTTTTCAAGTGATTATTTTCAAAGTTGGGAAAAATGAAAAATTATTCTAAGTCCCCATTCGTAGTTCTTTTTGATTCGTATTGCTTCGGCGCAAAGTAGGTAGGGACACTTATGGATTTCTCAATTTTTGGATAGGGACAGCCGGATAGCCGTCATTCAGCATAAAAGCTATTGTTATATGCATAGTTTGATGTGAGGAATGGGAATTGATTGAAATTTTCACCCGCCAATTGCCGGCTGGCCTGATTTTAAGGTTTGAGAATCTTGACAACGATTTTGCATACCGACAAAAATAGCATCAAGCAAAAATATCACTTATTTTTCCAATTTTCGACTTGTAGAACGATCAAGTATACTATTCTTTGGATTCTAAGATTTTTTTCAAGTGATTATTTTCAAAGTTGGGAAAAATGAAAAATTATTCTAAGTCCCCATTCGTAGTTCTTTTTGATTCGTATTGCTTCGGCGCAAAGTAGGTAGGGACACTTATGGCTTTCTCAATTTTTGGATAGGGACAGCCGGATAGCCGTCATTCAGCATAAAAGCTATTGTTATATGCATAGTTTGATGTGAGGAATGGGAATTGATTGAAATTTTCACCCGCCAATTGCCGGCTGGCCTGATTTTAAGGTTTGAGAATCTTGACAACGATTTTGCATACCGACAAAAATAGCATCAAGCAAAAATATCACTTATTTTTCCAATTTTCGACTTGTAGAACGATCAAGTATACTATTCTTTGGATTCTAAGATTTTTTTCAAGTGATTATTTTCAAAGTTGGGAAAAATGAAAAATTATTCTAAGTCCCCATTCGTAGTTCTTTTTGATTCGTATTGCTTCGGCGCAAAGTAGGTAGGGACACTTATGGATTTCTCAATTTTTGGATAGGGACAGCCGGATAGCCGTCATTCAGCATAAAAGCTATTGTTATATGCATAGTTTGATGTGAGGAATGGGAATTGATTGAAATTTTCACCCGCCAATTGCCGGCTGGCCTGATTTTAAGGTTTGAGAATCTTGACAACGATTTTGCATACCGACAAAAATAGCATCAAGCAAAAATATCACTTATTTTTCCAATTTTCGACTTGTAGAACGATCAAGTATACTATTCTTTGGATTCTAAGATTTTTTTCAAGTGATTATTTTCAAAGTTGGGAAAAATGAAAAATTATTCTAAGTCCCCATTCGTAGTTCTTTTTGATTCGTATTGCTTCGGCGCAAAGTAGGTAGGGACACTTATGGATTTCTCAATTTTTGGATAGGGACAGCCGGATAGCCGTCATTCAGCATAAAAGCTATTGTTATATGCATAGTTTGATGTGAGGAATGGGAATTGATTGAAATTTTCACCCGCCAATTGCCGGCTGGCCTGATTTTAAGGTTTGAGAATCTTGACAACGATTTTGCATACCGACAAAAATAGCATCAAGCAAAAATATCACTTATTTTTCCAATTTTCGACTTGTAGAACGATCAAGTATACTATTCTTTGGATTCTAAGATTTTTTTCAAGTGATTATTTTCAAAGTTGGGAAAAATGAAAAATTATTCTAAGTCCCCATTCGTAGTTCTTTTTGATTCGTATTGCTTCGGCGCAAAGTAGGTAGGGACACTTATGGATTTCTCAATTTTTGGATAGGGACAGCCGGATAGCCGTCATTCAGCATAAAAGCTATTGTTATATGCATAGTTTGATGTGAGGAATGGGAATTGATTGAAATTTTCACCCGCCAATTGCCGGCTGGCCTGATTTTAAGGTTTGAGAATCTTGACAACGATTTTGCATACCGACAAAAATAGCATCAAGCAAAAATATCACTTATTTTTCCAATTTTCGACTTGTAGAACGATCAAGTATACTATTCTTTGGATTCTAAGATTTTTTTCAAGTGATTATTTTCAAAGTTGGGAAAAATGAAAAATTATTCTAAGTCCCCATTCGTAGTTCTTTTTGATTCGTATTGCTTCGGCGCAAAGTAGGTAGGGACACTTATGGATTTCTCAATTTTTGGATAGGGACAGCCGGATAGCCGTCATTCAGCATAAAAGCTATTGTTATATGCATAGTTTGATGTGAGGAATGGGAATTGATTGAAATTTTCACCCGCCAATTGCCGGCTGGCCTGATTTTAAGGTTTGAGAATCTTGACAACGATTTTGCATACCGACAAAAATAGCATCAAGCAAAAATATCACTTATTTTTCCAATTTTCGACTTGTAGAACGATCAAGTATACTATTCTTTGGATTCTAAGATTTTTTTCAAGTGATTATTTTCAAAGTTGGGAAAAATGAAAAATTATTCTAAGTCCCCATTCGTAGTTCTTTTTGATTCGTATTGCTTCGGCGCAAAGTAGGTAGGGACACTTATGGATTTCTCAATTTTTGGATAGGGACAGCCGGATAGCCGTCATTCAGCATAAAAGCTATTGTTATATGCATAGTTTGATGTGAGGAATGGGAATTGATTGAAATTTTCACCCGCCAATTGCCGGCTGGCCTGATTTTAAGGTTTGAGAATCTTGACAACGATTTTGCATACCGACAAAAATAGCATCAAGCAAAAATATCACTTATTTTTCCAATTTTCGACTTGTAGAACGATCAAGTATACTATTCTTTGGATTCTAAGATTTTTTTCAAGTGATTATTTTCAAAGTTGGGAAAAATGAAAAATTATTCTAAGTCCCCATTCGTAGTTCTTTTTGATTCGTATTGCTTCGGCGCAAAGTAGGTAGGGACACTTATGGCTTTCTCAATTTTTGGATAGGGACAGCCGGATAGCCGTCATTCAGCATAAAAGCTATTGTTATATGCATAGTTTGATGTGAGGAATGGGAATTGATTGAAATTTTCACCCGCCAATTGCCGGCTGGCCTGATTTTAAGGTTTGAGAATCTTGACAACGATTTTGCATACCGACAAAAATAGCATCAAGCAAAAATATCACTTATTTTTCCAATTTTCGACTTGTAGAACGATCAAGTATACTATTCTTTGGATTCTAAGATTTTTTTCAAGTGATTATTTTCAAAGTTGGGAAAAATGAAAAATTATTCTAAGTCCCCATTCGTAGTTCTTTTTGATTCGTATTGCTTCGGCGCAAAGTAGGTAGGGACACTTATGGATTTCTCAATTTTTGGATAGGGACAGCCGGATAGCCGTCATTCAGCATAAAAGCTATTGTTATATGCATAGTTTGATGTGAGGAATGGGAATTGATTGAAATTTTCACCCGCCAATTGCCGGCTGGCCTGATTTTAAGGTTTGAGAATCTTGACAACGATTTTGCATACCGACAAAAATAGCATCAAGCAAAAATATCACTTATTTTTCCAATTTTCGACTTGTAGAACGATCAAGTATACTATTCTTTGGATTCTAAGATTTTTTTCAAGTGATTATTTTCAAAGTTGGGAAAAATGAAAAATTATTCTAAGTCCCCATTCGTAGTTCTTTTTGATTCGTATTGCTTCGGCGCAAAGTAGGTAGGGACACTTATGGATTTCTCAATTTTTGGATAGGGACAGCCGGATAGCCGTCATTCAGCATAAAAGCTATTGTTATATGCATAGTTTGATGTGAGGAATGGGAATTGATTGAAATTTTCACCCGCCAATTGCCGGCTGGCCTGATTTTAAGGTTTGAGAATCTTGACAACGATTTTGCATACCGACAAAAATAGCATCAAGCAAAAATATCACTTATTTTTCCAATTTTCGACTTGTAGAACGATCAAGTATACTATTCTTTGGATTCTAAGATTTTTTTCAAGTGATTATTTTCAAAGTTGGGAAAAATGAAAAATTATTCTAAGTCCCCATTCGTAGTTCTTTTTGATTCGTATTGCTTCGGCGCAAAGTAGGTAGGGACACTTATGGATTTCTCAATTTTTGGATAGGGACAGCCGGATAGCCGTCATTCAGCATAAAAGCTATTGTTATATGCATAGTTTGATGTGAGGAATGGGAATTGATTGAAATTTTCACCCGCCAATTGCCGGCTGGCCTGATTTTAAGGTTTGAGAATCTTGACAACGATTTTGCATACCGACAAAAATAGCATCAAGCAAAAATATCACTTATTTTTCCAATTTTCGACTTGTAGAACGATCAAGTATACTATTCTTTGGATTCTAAGATTTTTTTCAAGTGATTATTTTCAAAGTTGGGAAAAATGAAAAATTATTCTAAGTCCCCATTCGTAGTTCTTTTTGATTCGTATTGCTTCGGCGCAAAGTAGGTAGGGACACTTATGGATTTCTCAATTTTTGGATAGGGACAGCCGGATAGCCGTCATTCAGCATAAAAGCTATTGTTATATGCATAGTTTGATGTGAGGAATGGGAATTGATTGAAATTTTCACCCGCCAATTGCCGGCTGGCCTGATTTTAAGGTTTGAGAATCTTGACAACGATTTTGCATACCGACAAAAATAGCATCAAGCAAAAATATCACTTATTTTTCCAATTTTCGACTTGTAGAACGATCAAGTATACTATTCTTTGGATTCTAAGATTTTTTTCAAGTGATTATTTTCAAAGTTGGGAAAAATGAAAAATTATTCTAAGTCCCCATTCGTAGTTCTTTTTGATTCGTATTGCTTCGGCGCAAAGTAGGTAGGGACACTTATGGATTTTTTGTTGAGAGAGATCACTCACGTGTGATATATATCACACGTGAGTGAGCTATTGTTATATGCATAGTTTGATGTGAGGAATGGGAATTGATTGAAATTTTCACCCGCCAATTGCCGGCTGGCCTGATTTTAAGGTTTGAGAATCTTGACAACGATTTTGCATACCGACAAAAATAGCATCAAGCAAAAATATCACTTATTTTTCCAATTTTCGACTTGTAGAACGATCAAGTATACTATTCTTTGGATTCTAAGATTTTTTTCAAGTGATTATTTTCAAAGTTGGGAAAAATGAAAAATTATTCTAAGTCCCCATTCGTAGTTCTTTTTGATTCGTATTGCTTCGGCGCAAAGTAGGTAGGGACACTTATGGATTTCTCAATTTTTGGATAGGGACAGCCGGATAGCCGTCATTCAGCATAAAAGCTATTGTTATATGCATAGTTTGATGTGAGGAATGGGAATTGATTGAAATTTTCACCCGCCAATTGCCGGCTGGCCTGATTTTAAGGTTTGAGAATCTTGACAACGATTTTGCATACCGACAAAAATAGCATCAAGCAAAAATATCACTTATTTTTCCAATTTTCGACTTGTAGAACGATCAAGTATACTATTCTTTGGATTCTAAGATTTTTTTCAAGTGATTATTTTCAAAGTTGGGAAAAATGAAAAATTATTCTAAGTCCCCATTCGTAGTTCTTTTTGATTCGTATTGCTTCGGCGCAAAGTAGGTAGGGACACTTATGGATTTCTCAATTTTTGGATAGGGACAGCCGGATAGCCGTCATTCAGCATAAAAGCTATTGTTATATGCATAGTTTGATGTGAGGAATGGGAATTGATTGAAATTTTCACCCGCCAATTGCCGGCTGGCCTGATTTTAAGGTTTGAGAATCTTGACAACGATTTTGCATACCGACAAAAATAGCATCAAGCAAAAATATCACTTATTTTTCCAATTTTCGACTTGTAGAACGATCAAGTATACTATTCTTTGGATTCTAAGATTTTTTTCAAGTGATTATTTTCAAAGTTGGGAAAAATGAAAAATTATTCTAGAGTCCCCATTCGTAGTTCTTTTTGATTCGTATTGCTTCGGCGCAAAGTAGGTAGGGACACTTATGGATTTCTCAATTTTTGGATAGGGACAGCCGGATAGCCGTCATTCAGCATAAAAGCTATTGTTATATGCATAGTTTGATGTGAGGAATGGGAATTGATTGAAATTTTCACCCGCCAATTGCCGGCTGGCCTGATTTTAAGGTTTGAGAATCTTGACAACGATTTTGCATACCGACAAAAATAGCATCAAGCAAAAATATCACTTATTTTTCCAATTTTCGACTTGTAGAACGATCAAGTATACTATTCTTTGGATTCTAAGATTTTTTTCAAGTGATTATTTTCAAAGTTGGGAAAAATGAAAAATTATTCTAAGTCCCCATTCGTAGTTCTTTTTGATTCGTATTGCTTCGGCGCAAAGTAGGTAGGGACACTTATGGATTTCTCAATTTTTGGATAGGGACAGCCGGATAGCCGTCATTCAGCATAAAAGCTATTGTTATATGCATAGTTTGATGTGAGGAATGGGAATTGATTGAAATTTTCACCCGCCAATTGCCGGCTGGCCTGATTTTAAGGTTTGAGAATCTTGACAACGATTTTGCATACCGACAAAAATAGCATCAAGCAAAAATATCACTTATTTTTCCAATTTTCGACTTGTAGAACGATCAAGTATACTATTCTTTGGATTCTAAGATTTTTTTCAAGTGATTATTTTCAAAGTTGGGAAAAATGAAAAATTATTCTAAGTCCCCATTCGTAGTTCTTTTTGATTCGTATTGCTTCGGCGCAAAGTAGGTAGGGACACTTATGGATTTCTCAATTTTTGGATAGGGACAGCCGGATAGCCGTCATTCAGCATAAAAGCTATTGTTATATGCATAGTTTGATGTGAGGAATGGGAATTGATTGAAATTTTCACCCGCCAATTGCCGGCTGGCCTGATTTTAAGGTTTGAGAATCTTGACAACGATTTTGCATACCGACAAAAATAGCATCAAGCAAAAATATCACTTATTTTTCCAATTTTCGACTTGTAGAACGATCAAGTATACTATTCTTTGGATTCTAAGATTTTTTTCAAGTGATTATTTTCAAAGTTGGGAAAAATGAAAAATTATTCTAAGTCCCCATTCGTAGTTCTTTTTGATTCGTATTGCTTCGGCGCAAAGTAGGTAGGGACACTTATGGATTTCTCAATTTTTGGATAGGGACAGCCGGATAGCCGTCATTCAGCATAAAAGCTATTGTTATATGCATAGTTTGATGTGAGGAATGGGAATTGATTGAAATTTTCACCCGCCAATTGCCGGCTGGCCTGATTTTAAGGTTTGAGAATCTTGACAACGATTTTGCATACCGACAAAAATAGCATCAAGCAAAAATATCACTTATTTTTCCAATTTTCGACTTGTAGAACGATCAAGTATACTATTCTTTGGATTCTAAGATTTTTTTCAAGTGATTATTTTCAAAGTTGGGAAAAATGAAAAATTATTCTAAGTCCCCATTCGTAGTTCTTTTTGATTCGTATTGCTTCGGCGCAAAGTAGGTAGGGACACTTATGGATTTCTCAATTTTTGGATAGGGACAGCCGGATAGCCGTCATTCAGCATAAAAGCTATTGTTATATGCATAGTTTGATGTGAGGAATGGGAATTGATTGAAATTTTCACCCGCCAATTGCCGGCTGGCCTGATTTTAAGGTTTGAGAATCTTGACAACGATTTTGCATACCGACAAAAATAGCATCAAGCAAAAATATCACTTATTTTTCCAATTTTCGACTTGTAGAACGATCAAGTATACTATTCTTTGGATTCTAAGATTTTTTTCAAGTGATTATTTTCAAAGTTGGGAAAAATGAAAAATTATTCTAAGTCCCCATTCGTAGTTCTTTTTGATTCGTATTGCTTCGGCGCAAAGTAGGTAGGGACACTTATGGATTTCTCAATTTTTGGATAGGGACAGCCGGATAGCCGTCATTCAGCATAAAAGCTATTGTTATATGCATAGTTTGATGTGAGGAATGGGAATTGATTGAAATTTTCACCCGCCAATTGCCGGCTGGCCTGATT
>NW_026973975.1:35000-37500 GCF_034640455.1 Diachasmimorpha longicaudata | reverse complement strand
AGGGTGGTGCCCTCAAGGGTTCGTAGTCGCCCGCCGTGCGCCGGGGTACTGCCCTCCCGACGAGGGAAAGGTTCCAGCCTTCGTGCTGTCCACGAGGACGTCGCAGAGGACGAAGGAGTGACTGCGCATCCGAGCCAGCCAACGCCGGGATCTTCAAGATCATCAACCGGTGAGTCCACTCATTTATTAGGTAGGGTTCGCGAGTGCCAAGTTAGTCTATGTAGGATCGATAGTCATCGCGTCGCGACCGGAGGCTCACCGGTACCCCCCGTTCCAATAGGTCATCCTCCCCGGACCCCTGCGATCGAGGGACCGGGCGCGCAACGCGACGTTAGAATACTGCAATTGAACATGTCCCGCTCAATTGCAGTAACCGGGGAGGTCTTCCAGTTAATTCGCAAAGAGCGTCTGGACATATTGTTGCTCCAAGAGCCGTATGCCATTCGTGAGGCGAACACCTGGGCCATCCGCGGCCTAGGAGTCGGAATGCGTATTGCCGCGAGCTCAACGGAGCGACCGTGGGCGGCCGTCGTTGCGTGCAACTCCATCGTGGAGATTGCTTACGTGTCCCAATTAAGTAATGCACATTGCGTTTGTGCTGAAGCCCGCGTCCCCGGTGGATCCTTCTTCGTCGTCTCCAGTTATTTTCAATACTCGGACGACATAGAAATCCACCTGAGGCAGCTTGAAAAGGTTCTCAGCTGTCTCAGGGGTCGCCGCGTTCTGGTGGCGGCCGATTCGAACGCCCAACACTCCCTTTGGAGCCCCAGGACCACTGACCGTGGTGTCCTCCTGGGTGAGCTCATAGAGTCTTTCGGTCTCCGCGTCGCGAATGATGCTAGGCAGGGCCCAACCTTCAGGAGTGCCGCAGGTACGTCGTTCATCGACGTCACACTGGCCACCCCTGGCATGTATAAATTCATACGTGCATGGAGGTTGGAGGACGAGTGGTCCACCGGTGACCACACGTCGGTTTTCTTTCGTTTAGCAATCCGCAGTTCCTCACAGCGCGTCAATAACTCGGGAGTCGGCGAGGGCTCTACCATGCGGTTCAACGTTCGTCGGGCCGACTGGGAAAAGTTCGAGGCGACCCTCGATGAGGAGGCCCGTGAGAAACTCGTGGACCATCCGCTGGATTCTACAGCGGATGTTGAGAGAATGGCAGAAGTACTGGGTGACGTACTCACCAAAGCCTGCCAAGATTCGATGCCGCGCCGCAGACATTACCGTCGCGCGAATCCGTGGTGGACCGAGGAGCTGACCAGCAAACGCAAACTGGTCAGTCGTCTCCGAAACGGCTACCGAAGGGAGACTAACCCTGACGCGCGAAAAATTAAACAGAGTAGGTATCGTGTAGTCCTGCGATCGTATACCAGGCTACTTAGGACAACTAAAGAAAATAGCTGGCGCGGTTACATAACGACCGAAAGTAATGCGAATCCCTGGGGCTTCCATTATAAATACGCGGCTGATAAATTACGTGTAGGCACGGTACTCAGCACACTTAGAACCGCGAATGGCACGACACTTACAATGCGTGAGACTGCTGAGGTACTGTTGGACACACACGTACCTGACGATGACCCCAACGAAGACACACCCGAACAGACTGACATCCGTGAACGCGCGAGGAACTTAACGGTCCAGACAGAGGACGCACGAGACTTGACGGACGACCAACTTAAGGGTCTCGTAAAGACCCTTAAGAACGACAAAGCCCCAGGATGCGATCTAGTTGAAGTTAGGGTCCTAAAAGTCGCGGTCATGAGGATGCCTCACATCTTCACGCGACTCTTCAACGCCTGCCTTAAGCACGGCGTTTTCCCCACCGTTTGGAAAGTCGGCACACTTCGTGCTCTCCTCAAAGGAGTTCACAAGGATGTGTCCGACCCCAAATCCTACCGTCCCATTTGCCTCTTGTCGGTTGTCGGGAAATTTTTCGAAAAGGTCCTGCACGGGATCCTTATGGCGAAAGTCCTTACTGAGGACAAAATATCAGGACGTCAATATGGCTTTCTGCCTGGACGCTCCACGGAAGACGCGATAGTAGAGTTGCGTGAATTAGTCGAACGCGGTAACGACAAGAGGTACGTCATTGGACTCCTTTTCGATATTTCAGGAGCCTTTGACAACGTGTGGTGGCCCCTAGTCCTCCAGTCTTTGGCGGATCGAGACTGTCCGAAGAATGTCTTTGAAGTGCTCCGGAGCTACTTTGACAATCGGACCGTCAAGATCGCCTGGAGCGACCAAGAGGTTTCCAAGCCGGCCACCCGGGGCTGTCCACAAGGATCAGTCCTGGGCCCCGCTTGCTGGAATCTCATGTTCGATGCCCTCCTCAAGAGCATCGAGCAGAATTTTGGTGATATCGAAGTCGCCTACGCGGACGACCTTATCGCGGTCGTATCGGCCGACTCGCGTAAGGAAATAGAGAGGATAGGCCGAGCCGTCGCCGAACACATCGCGTCGTGGTGCGCGTCAGCGAAGCTCGAACTGTCGAGGA
>NW_026973975.1:25000-30000 GCF_034640455.1 Diachasmimorpha longicaudata | reverse complement strand
AACAATAGCTTTTATGCTGAATGACGGCTATCCGGCTGTCCCTATCCAAAAATTGAGAAAGCCATAAGTGTCCCTACCTACTTTGCGCCGAAGCAATACGAATCAAAAAGAACTACGAATGGGGACTTAGAATAATTTTTCATTTTTCCCAACTTTGAAAATAATCACTTGAAAAAAATCTTAGAATCCAAAGAATAGTATACTTGATCGTTCTACAAGTCGAAAATTGGAAAAATAAGTGATATTTTTGCTTGATGCTATTTTTGTCGGTATGCAAAATCGTTGTCAAGATTCTCAAACCTTAAAATCAGGCCAGCCGGCAATTGGCGGGTGAAAATTTCAATCAATTCCCATTCCTCACATCAAACTATGCATATAACAATAGCTTTTATGCTGAATGACGGCTATCCGGCTGTCCCTATCCAAAAATTGAGAAATCCATAAGTGTCCCTACCTACTTTGCGCCGAAGCAATACGAATCAAAAAGAACTACGAATGGGGACTTAGAATAATTTTTCATTTTTCCCAACTTTGAAAATAATCACTTGAAAAAAATCTTAGAATCCAAAGAATAGTACACTTGATCGTTCTACAAGTCGAAAATTGGAAAAATAAGTGATATTTTTGCTTGATGCTATTTTTGTCGGTATGCAAAATCGTTGTCAAGATTCTCAAACCTTAAAATCAGGCCAGCCGGCAATTGGCGGGTGAAAATTTCAATCAATTCCCATTCCTCACATCAAACTATGCATATAACAATAGCTTTTATGCTGAATGACGGCTATCCGGCTGTCCCTATCCAAAAATTGAGAAATCCATAAGTGTCCCTACCTACTTTGCGCCGAAGCAATACGAATCAAAAAGAACTACGAATGGGGACTTAGAATAATTTTTCATTTTTCCCAACTTTGAAAATAATCACTTGAAAAAAATCTTAGAATCCAAAGAATAGTATACTTGATCGTTCTACAAGTCGAAAATTGGAAAAATAAGTGATATTTTTGCTTGATGCTATTTTTGTCGGTATGCAAAATCGTTGTCAAGATTCTCAAACCTTAAAATCAGGCCAGCCGGCAATTGGCGGGTGAAAATTTCAATCAATTCCCATTCCTCACATCAAACTATGCATATAACAATAGCTTTTATGCTGAATGACGGCTATCCGGCTGTCCCTATCCAAAAATTGAGAAAGCCATAAGTGTCCCTACCTACTTTGCGCCGAAGCAATACGAATCAAAAAGAACTACGAATGGGGACTTAGAATAATTTTTCATTTTTCCCAACTTTGAAAATAATCACTTGAAAAAAATCTTAGAATCCAAAGAATAGTATACTTGATCGTTCTACAAGTCGAAAATTGGAAAAATAAGTGATATTTTTGCTTGATGCTATTTTTGTTGGTATGCAAAATCGTTGTCAAGATTCTCAAACCTTAAAATCAGGCCAGCCGGCAAGTGGCGGGTGAAAATTTCAATCAATTCCCATTCCTCACATCAAACTATGCATATAACAATAGCTTTTATGCTGAATGACGGCTATCCGGCTGTCCCTATCCAAAAATTGAGAAAGCCATAAGTGTCCCTACCTACTTTGCGCCGAAGCAATACGAATCAAAAAGAACTACGAATGGGGACTTAGAATAATTTTTCATTTTTCCCAACTTTGAAAATAATCACTTGAAAAAAATCTTAGAATCCAAAGAATAGTATACTTGATCGTTCTACAAGTCGAAAATTGGAAAAATAAGTGATATTTTTGCTTGATGCTATTTTTGTCGGTATGCAAAATCGTTGTCAAGATTCTCAAACCTTAAAATCAGGCCAGCCGGCAATTGGCGGGTGAAAATTTCAATCAATTCCCATTCCTCACATCAAACTATGCATATAACAATAGCTTTTATGCTGAATGACGGCTATCCGGCTGTCCCTATCCAAAAATTGAGAAAGCCATAAGTGTCCCTACCTACTTTGCGCCGAAGCAATACGAATCAAAAAGAACTACGAATGGGGACTTAGAATAATTTTTCATTTTTCCCAACTTTGAAAATAATCACTTGAAAAAAATCTTAGAATCCAAAGAATAGTATACTTGATCGTTCTACAAGTCGAAAATTGGAAAAATAAGTGATATTTTTGCTTGATGCTATTTTTGTCGGTATGCAAAATCGTTGTCAAGATTCTCAAACCTTAAAATCAGGCCAGCCGGCAATTGGCGGGTGAAAATTTCAATCAATTCCCATTCCTCACATCAAACTATGCATATAACAATAGCTTTTATGCTGAATGACGGCTATCCGGCTGTCCCTATCCAAAAATTGAGAAATCCATAAGTGTCCCTACCTACTTTGCGCCGAAGCAATACGAATCAAAAAGAACTACGAATGGGGACTTAGAATAATTTTTCATTTTTCCCAACTTTGAAAATAATCACTTGAAAAAAATCTTAGAATCCAAAGAATAGTATACTTGATCGTTCTACAAGTCGAAAATTGGAAAAATAAGTGATATTTTTGCTTGATGCTATTTTTGTCGGTATGCAAAATCGTTGTCAAGATTCTCAAACCTTAAAATCAGGCCAGCCGGCAATTGGCGGGTGAAAATTTCAATCAATTCCCATTCCTCACATCAAACTATGCATATAACAATAGCTTTTATGCTGAATGACGGCTATCCGGCTGTCCCTATCCAAAAATTGAGAAAGCCATAAGTGTCCCTACCTACTTTGCGCCGAAGCAATACGAATCAAAAAGAACTACGAATGGGGACTTAGAATAATTTTTCATTTTTCCCAACTTTGAAAATAATCACTTGAAAAAAATCTTAGAATCCAAAGAATAGTATACTTGATCGTTCTACAAGTCGAAAATTGGAAAAATAAGTGATATTTTTGCTTGATGCTATTTTTGTCGGTATGCAAAATCGTTGTCAAGATTCTCAAACCTTAAAATCAGGCCAGCCGGCAAGTGGCGGGTGAAAATTTCAATCAATTCCCATTCCTCACATCAAACTATGCATATAACAATAGCTTTTATGCTGAATGACGGCTATCCGGCTGTCCCTATCCAAAAATTGAGAAATCCATAAGTGTCCCTACCTACTTTGCGCCGAAGCAATACGAATCAAAAAGAACTACGAATGGGGACTTAGAATAATTTTTCATTTTTCCCAACTTTGAAAATAATCACTTGAAAAAAATCTTAGAATCCAAAGAATAGTATACTTGATCGTTCTACAAGTCGAAAATTGGAAAAATAAGTGATATTTTTGCTTGATTCTATTTTTGTTGGTATGCAAAAATAGCATCACAGAATTTTTAATTGAAAAAAATTATATTCATATATAATTGAATGCATAAAATTAAACTAAATTCTATATAACTAATTTATAATTTATCAGGTAACCGATATTATTAATTTTTAGTGATGACTTGAAAAGTTGATGCTATTTTTGTTGGTATGCAAAAATAGCATCACAGAATTTTTAATTGAAAAAAATATATATTCATATATAATTGAATGCATAAAATTAAACTAAATTCTATATAACTAATTTGTAATTTACCAAGTAACCGATATTATTAATTTTTATTGATGACTTGAAACGTTGATCTTATTTTTGTTGGTATGCAAAAATAGCATCACAGAATTTTTAATTAAAAAAAATATATATTCATATATAATTGAATGCATAAAATTAAACTAAATTCTATACAACTATTTTATAGTTTATCAAGTAACCGATATTATTAATTTTCAATGATGTCTTGGAACGTTGATGCTATTTTTGTTGGTATGCAAAAATAGCATCACAGAATTTTTAATTAAAAAAAATATATCTTCATATATAATTGAATGCATAAAATTAAACTAAATTCTATACAACTATTTTATAGTTTATCAAGTAACCGATATTATTAATTTTCAATGATGTCTTGGAACGTTGATGCTATTTTTGTTGGTATGCAAAAATAGCATCACAGAATTTTTAATTGAAAAAAATTATATTCATATATAATTGAATGCATAAAATTAAACTAAATTCTATACAACTATTTTATAGTTTATCAAGTAACCGATATTATTAATTTTCAATGATGTCTTGGAACGTTGATGCTATTTTTGTTGGTATGCAAAAATAGCATCACAGAATTTTTAATTAAAAAAAATATATATTCATATATAATTGAATGCATAAAATTAAACTAAATTCTATACAACTATTTTATAGTTTATCAAGTAACCGATATTATTAATTTTCAATGATGTCTTGGAACGTTGATGCTATTTTTGTTGGTATGCAAAAATAGCATCACAGAATTTTTAATTGAAAAAAATTATATTCATATATAATTGAATGCATAAAATTAAACTAAATTCTATATAACTAATTTATAATTTACCAAGTAACCGATATTATTAATTTTTATTGATGACTTGAAACGTTGATCCTATTTTTGTTGGTATGCAAAAATAGCATCACAGAATTTTTAATTAAAAAAAATATATATTCATATATAATTGAATCCATAAAATTAAACTAAATTCTATACAACTATTTTATAGTTTATCAAGTAACCGATATTATTAATTTTCAATGATGTCTTGGAACGTTGATGCTATTTTTGTTGGTATGCAAAAATAGCATCACAGAATTTTTAATTGAAAAAAATTATATTCATATATAATTGAATGCATAAAATTAAACTAAATTCTATATAACTAATTTATAATTTATCAGGTAACCGATATTATTAATTTTTAGTGATGACTTGAAAAGTTGATGCTATTTTTGTTGGTATGCAAAAATAGCATCACAGAATTTTTAATTGAAAAAAATATATATTCAGATATAATTGAATGCATAAAATTAAACTAAATTCTATACAACTAATTTATATTTTATCAAGTAACCGATATTATTAATTTTCAATGATGTCTTGGAACGTTGATGCTATTTTTGTTGGTATGCAAAAATAGCATCACAGAATTTTTCATTGAAAAA
>NW_026973975.1:7500-15000 GCF_034640455.1 Diachasmimorpha longicaudata | reverse complement strand
ATCAAAAAGAACTACGAATGGGGACTTAGAATAATTTTTCATTTTTCCCAACGTTTAAAATAATCACATTGAAAATATCTTAAAATGGGAAAAATAGTATACTTCTTCCTTCTACAAGTCGAAGTATAGAAAAATCATTGAGTTTTCGTAGTTTCAGTCGATTTATCGTTAGCCATGTACTAAGCAATACGAATCAAAAAGAACTACGAATGGGGACTTAGAATAATTTTTCATTTTTCCCAACTTTGAAAATAATCACTTGAAAAAAATCTTAGAATCCAAAGAATAGTATACTTGATCGTTCTACAAGTCGAAAATTGGAAAAATAAGTGATATTTTCGCTTGATGCTATTTTTGTCGGTATGCAAAATCGTTGTCAAGATTCTCAAACCTTAAAATCAGGCCAGCCGGCAATTGGCGGGTGAAAATTTCAATCAATTCCCATTCCTCACATCAAACTATGCATATAACAATAGCTTTTATGCTGAATGACGGCTATCCGGCTGTCCCTATCCAAAAATTGAGAAATCCATAAGTGTCCCTACCTACTTTGCGCCGAAGCAATACGAATCAAAAAGAACTACGAATGGGGACTTAGAATAATTTTTCATTTTTCCCAACTTTGAAAATAATCACTTGAAAAAAATCTTAGAATCCAAAGAATAGTACACTTGATCGTTCTACAAGTCGAAAATTGGAAAAATAAGTGATATTTTTGCTTGATGCTATTTTTGTCGGTATGCAAAATCGTTGTCAAGATTCTCAAACCTTAAAATCAGGCCAGCCGGCAATTGGCGGGTGAAAATTTCAATCAATTCCCATTCCTCACATCAAACTATGCATATAACAATAGCTTTTATGCTGAATGACGGCTATCCGGCTGTCCCTATCCAAAAATTGAGAAATCCATAAGTGTCCCTACCTACTTTGCGCCGAAGCAATACGAATCAAAAAGAACTACGAATGGGGACTTAGAATAATTTTTCATTTTTCCCAACTTTGAAAATAATCACTTGAAAAAAATCTTAGAATCCAAAGAATAGTACACTTGATCGTTCTACAAGTCGAAAATTGGAAAAATAAGTGATATTTTTGCTTGATGCTATTTTTGTCGGTATGCAAAATCGTTGTCAAGATTCTCAAACCTTAAAATCAGGCCAGCCGGCAATTGGCGGGTGAAAATTTCAATCAATTCCCATTCCTCACATCAAACTATGCATATAACAATAGCTTTTATGCTGAATGACGGCTATCCGGCTGTCCCTATCCAAAAATTGAGAAAGCCATAAGTGTCCCTACCTACTTTGCGCCGAAGCAATACGAATCAAAAAGAACTACGAATGGGGACTTAGAATAATTTTTCATTTTTCCCAACTTTGAAAATAATCACTTGAAAAAAATCTTAGAATCCAAAGAATAGTACACTTGATCGTTCTACAAGTCGAAAATTGGAAAAATAAGTGATATTTTTGCTTGATGCTATTTTTGTCGGTATGCAAAATCGTTGTCAAGATTCTCAAACCTTAAAATCAGGCCAGCCGGCAATTGGCGGGTGAAAATTTCAATCAATTCCCATTCCTCACATCAAACTATGCATATAACAATAGCTTTTATGCTGAATGACGGCTATCCGGCTGTCCCTATCCAAAAATTGAGAAATCCATAAGTGTCCCTACCTACTTTGCGCCGAAGCAATACGAATCAAAAAGAACTACGAATGGGGACTTAGAATAATTTTTCATTTTTCCCAACTTTGAAAATAATCACTTGAAAAAAATCTTAGAATCCAAAGAATAGTATACTTGATCGTTCTACAAGTCGAAAATTGGAAAAATAAGTGATATTTTCGCTTGATGCTATTTTTGTCGGTATGCAAAATCGTTGTCAAGATTCTCAAACCTTAAAATCAGGCCAGCCGGCAATTGGCGGGTGAAAATTTCAATCAATTCCCATTCCTCACATCAAACTATGCATATAACAATAGCTTTTATGCTGAATGACGGCTATCCGGCTGTCCCTATCCAAAAATTGAGAAAGCCATAAGTGTCCCTACCTACTTTGCGCCGAAGCAATACGAATCAAAAAGAACTACGAATGGGGACTTAGAATAATTTTTCATTTTTCCCAACGTTTAAAATAATCACATTGAAAATATCTTAAAATGGGAAAAATAGTATACTTCTTCCTTCTACAAGTCGAAGTATAGAAAAATCATTGAGTTTTCGTAGTTTCAGTCGATTTATCGTTAGCCAAGTACTAAGCAATACGAATCAAAAAGAACTACGAATGGGGACTTAGAATAATTTTTCATTTTTCCCAACTTTGAAAATAATCACTTGAAAAAAATCTTAGAATCCAAAGAATAGTATACTTGATCGTTCTACAAGTCGAAAATTGGAAAAATAAGTGATATTTTCGCTTGATGCTATTTTTGTCGGTATGCAAAATCGTTGTCAAGATTCTCAAACCTTAAAATCAGGCCAGCCGGCAATTGGCGGGTGAAAATTTCAATCAATTCCCATTCCTCACATCAAACTATGCATATAACAATAGCTTTTATGCTGAATGACGGCTATCCGGCTGTCCCTATCCAAAAATTGAGAAATCCATAAGTGTCCCTACCTACTTTGCGCCGAAGCAATACGAATCAAAAAGAACTACGAATGGGGACTTAGAATAATTTTTCATTTTTCCCAACTTTGAAAATAATCACTTGAAAAAAATCTTAGAATCCAAAGAATAGTACACTTGATCGTTCTACAAGTCGAAAATTGGAAAAATAAGTGATATTTTTGCTTGATGCTATTTTTGTCGGTATGCAAAATCGTTGTCAAGATTCTCAAACCTTAAAATCAGGCCAGCCGGCAATTGGCGGGTGAAAATTTCAATCAATTCCCATTCCTCACATCAAACTATGCATATAACAATAGCTTTTATGCTGAATGACGGCTATCCGGCTGTCCCTATCCAAAAATTGAGAAATCCATAAGTGTCCCTACCTACTTTGCGCCGAAGCAATACGAATCAAAAAGAACTACGAATGGGGACTTAGAATAATTTTTCATTTTTCCCAACTTTGAAAATAACCACTTGAAAAAAATCTTAGAATCCAAAGAATAGTATACTTGATCGTTCTACAAGTCGAAAATTGGAAAAATAAGTGATATTTTCGCTTGATGCTATTTTTGTCGGTATGCAAAATCGTTGTCAAGATTCTCAAACCTTAAAATCAGGCCAGCCGGCAATTGGCGGGTGAAAATTTCAATCAATTCCCATTCCTCACATCAAACTATGCATATAACAATAGCTTTTATGCTGAATGACGGCTATCCGGCTGTCCCTATCCAAAAATTGAGAAAGCCATAAGTGTCCCTACCTACTTTGCGCCGAAGCAATACGAATCAAAAAGAACTACGAATGGGGACTTAGAATAATTTTTCATTTTTCCCAACTTTGAAAATAATCACTTGAAAAAAATCTTAGAATCCAAAGAATAGTACACTTGATCGTTCTACAAGTCGAAAATTGGAAAAATAAGTGATATTTTTGCTTGATGCTATTTTTGTCGGTATGCAAAATCGTTGTCAAGATTCTCAAACCTTAAAATCAGGCCAGCCGGCAATTGGCGGGTGAAAATTTCAATCAATTCCCATTCCTCACATCAAACTATGCATATAACAATAGCTTTTATGCTGAATGACGGCTATCCGGCTGTCCCTATCCAAAAATTGAGAAATCCATAAGTGTCCCTACCTACTTTGCGCCGAAGCAATACGAATCAAAAAGAACTACGAATGGGGACTTAGAATAATTTTTCATTTTTCCCAACTTTGAAAATAATCACTTGAAAAAAATCTTAGAATCCAAAGAATAGTATACTTGATCGTTCTACAAGTCGAAAATTGGAAAAATAAGTGATATTTTTGCTTGATGCTATTTTTGTCGGTATGCAAAATCGTTGTCAAGATTCTCAAACCTTAAAATCAGGCCAGCCGGCAATTGGCGGGTGAAAATTTCAATCAATTCCCATTCCTCACATCAAACTATGCATATAACAATAGCTTTTATGCTGAATGACGGCTATCCGGCTGTCCCTATCCAAAAATTGAGAAAGCCATAAGTGTCCCTACCTACTTTGCGCCGAAGCAATACGAATCAAAAAGAACTACGAATGGGGACTTAGAATAATTTTTCATTTTTCCCAACTTTGAAAATAATCACTTGAAAAAAATCTTAGAATCCAAAGAATAGTATACTTGATCGTTCTACAAGTCGAAAATTGGAAAAATAAGTGATATTTTTGCTTGATGCTATTTTTGTCGGTATGCAAAATCGTTGTCAAGATTCTCAAACCTTAAAATCAGGCCAGCCGGCAAGTGGCGGGTGAAAATTTCAATCAATTCCCATTCCTCACATCAAACTATGCATATAACAATAGCTTTTATGCTGAATGACGGCTATCCGGCTGTCCCTATCCAAAAATTGAGAAATCCATAAGTGTCCCTACCTACTTTGCGCCGAAGCAATACGAATCAAAAAGAACTACGAATGGGGACTTAGAATAATTTTTCATTTTTCCCAACTTTGAAAATAATCACTTGAAAAAAATCTTAGAATCCAAAGAATAGTATACTTGATCGTTCTACAAGTCGAAAATTGGAAAAATAAGTGATATTTTTGCTTGATTCTATTTTTGTTGGTATGCAAAAATAGCATCACAGAATTTTTAATTGAAAAAAATTATATTCATATATAATTGAATGCATAAAATTAAACTAAATTCTATATAACTAATTTATAATTTATCAGGTAACCGATATTATTAATTTTTAGTGATGACTTGAAAAGTTGATGCTATTTTTGTTGGTATGCAAAAATAGCATCACAGAATTTTTAATTGAAAAAAATATATATTCATATATAATTGAATGCATAAAATTAAACTAAATTCTATATAACTAATTTGTAATTTACCAAGTAACCGATATTATTAATTTTTATTGATGACTTGAAACGTTGATCTTATTTTTGTTGGTATGCAAAAATAGCATCACAGAATTTTTAATTAAAAAAAATATATATTCATATATAATTGAATGCATAAAATTAAACTAAATTCTATACAACTATTTTATAGTTTATCAAGTAACCGATATTATTAATTTTCAATGATGTCTTGGAACGTTGATGCTATTTTTGTTGGTATGCAAAAATAGCATCACAGAATTTTTAATTAAAAAAAATATATCTTCATATATAATTGAATGCATAAAATTAAACTAAATTCTATACAACTATTTTATAGTTTATCAAGTAACCGATATTATTAATTTTCAATGATGTCTTGGAACGTTGATGCTATTTTTGTTGGTATGCAAAAATAGCATCACAGAATTTTTAATTGAAAAAAATTATATTCATATATAATTGAATGCATAAAATTAAACTAAATTCTATACAACTATTTTATAGTTTATCAAGTAACCGATATTATTAATTTTCAATGATGTCTTGGAACGTTGATGCTATTTTTGTTGGTATGCAAAAATAGCATCACAGAATTTTTAATTAAAAAAAATATATATTCATATATAATTGAATGCATAAAATTAAACTAAATTCTATACAACTATTTTATAGTTTATCAAGTAACCGATATTATTAATTTTCAATGATGTCTTGGAACGTTGATGCTATTTTTGTTGGTATGCAAAAATAGCATCACAGAATTTTTAATTGAAAAAAATTATATTCATATATAATTGAATGCATAAAATTAAACTAAATTCTATATAACTAATTTATAATTTACCAAGTAACCGATATTATTAATTTTTATTGATGACTTGAAACGTTGATCCTATTTTTGTTGGTATGCAAAAATAGCATCACAGAATTTTTAATTAAAAAAAATATATATTCATATATAATTGAATCCATAAAATTAAACTAAATTCTATACAACTATTTTATAGTTTATCAAGTAACCGATATTATTAATTTTCAATGATGTCTTGGAACGTTGATGCTATTTTTGTTGGTATGCAAAAATAGCATCACAGAATTTTTAATTGAAAAAAATTATATTCATATATAATTGAATGCATAAAATTAAACTAAATTCTATATAACTAATTTATAATTTATCAGGTAACCGATATTATTAATTTTTAGTGATGACTTGAAAAGTTGATGCTATTTTTGTTGGTATGCAAAAATAGCATCACAGAATTTTTAATTGAAAAAAATATATATTCAGATATAATTGAATGCATAAAATTAAACTAAATTCTATACAACTAATTTATATTTTATCAAGTAACCGATATTATTAATTTTCAATGATGTCTTGAAACGTTGATGCTATTTTTGTTGGTATGCAAAAATAGCATCACAGAATTTTTAATTGAAAAAAATATATATTCAGATATAATTGAATGCATAAAATTAAACTAAATTCTATACAACTAATTTATATTTTATCAAGTAACCGATATTATTAATTTTCAGTGGTGTCTTGGAACGTTGATCCTATTTTTGTTGGTATGCAAAAATAGCATCACAGAATTTTTAATTAAAAAAAATATATATTCATATATAATTGAATGCATAAAATGAAACTAAATTCTATACAACTAATTTATATTTTATCAAGTAACCGATATTATTAATTTTCAATGATGTCTTGGAACGTTGATCCTATTTTTGTTGGTATGCAATAATAGCATCACAGAATTTTTCATTGAAAAAAATATATATTCATATATAATTGAATGCCTAAAATAAAAATAAATTCTATGCAACTAATTTATATTTTATCAAGTAACCGATATTATTAATTTTCAATGATGTCTTGGAACGTTGATGCTATTTTTGTTGGTATGCAAAAATAGCATCACAGAATTTTTCATTGAAAAAAATATATATTCATATATAATTGAATGCCTAAAATAAAAATAAATTCTATGTAACTAATTTATAATTTATCAAGTAACCGATATTATTAATTTTCAATGATGTCTTGGAACGTTGATGCTATTTTTGTTGGTATGCAAAAATAGCATCACAGAATTTTTAATTAAAAAAAATATATATTCATATATAATTGAATGCATAAAATTAAACTAAATTCTATACAACTATTTTATAGTTTATCAAGTAACCGATATTATTAATTTTCAATGATGTCTTGGAACGTTGATGCTATTTTTGTTGGTATGCAAAAATAGCATCACAGAATTTTTAATTGAAAAAAATTATATTCATATATAATTGAATGCATAAAATTAAACTAAATTCTATATAACTAATTTATAATTTACCAAGTAACCGATATTATTAATTTTTATTGATGACTTGAAACGTTGATCCTATTTTTGTTGGTATGCAAAAATAGCATCACAGAATTTTTAATTAAAAAAAATATATATTCATATATAATTGAATCCATAAAATTAAACTAAATTCTATACAACTATTTTATAGTTTATCAAGTAACCG
>NW_026973975.1:0-2500 GCF_034640455.1 Diachasmimorpha longicaudata | reverse complement strand
ATGATAATATAATGAAATTTATAAATCATCACTATATCATCGATTATGTGGGGTAACCTATTTGATGGGAATTTTTTTTTCATCATGATGGGTATTTAACGTGCCCAAGGTTTAGTAATGATTTTCGCCACACAAGATACAATTGGTGATGATGATTTTATATAAATTTCAAATTTTTTTTCTTCATGCCGTAAGTAATTGGATGGATACTTTGTTCTCAAAGTTGATATTCTTTTTCCGTGTACGGTAAAGTGAACACAAGTCTGAATAGTAATAAAATTGAATTTTGTGTTTGCTTAGGCATCTTGTATTTTTTATTGAAACAAGATTGCGAGATTGGATTGAATATTTTTATATTCAATGACTGTTATTTTTCAAAAAAAAAAAATTTTTTTTATGATTACCCTGAACGGTGGATCACTTGGCTCGTGGGTCGATGAAGAACGCAGCTAATTGCGCGTCAACTTGTGAACTGCAGGACACATGAACATCGACATTTCGAACGCACATTGCGGTCCACGGATCCAATTCCCGGACTACGCCTAGCTGAGGGTCGTTTGTTTTAAAAAAAACTGCTTACAATTTTATATGTGTTTATCTGTCTATATATGACAGAAAAATATTTGATAAATTGTACAAGCGTGTGTAAAGTTGAATGCTCGTCAAGATAATAATATTTGATTGAGAGAGAGAGATTGAATTTCTTCTCAAATATATATAAATTATTATACGACGTCATTTAAAATTACGTATTGAAAAATAATATATTATGAATTTTTCACATATATTATTTGACGATATAAAGAAAAAAAGAAGTTGTTGTTGTTAATATATTTGATTATAGCCCATTGTCAGTTGTCTAAAAATGGTTATTAACGAGAACAAACTTTGTGAAATGAAATCCACAAATTATATATCACTGTGGTGTTAATCATCGAGTCCCAGAGATCTCATTCTCCGAGTTGGACCGATCATGATTTTCATTTCTAAAGTTTTGTTTTGTTATGTTTTTTTAGACACGGATGTGATTTTTTTTTTATAAATAAAAGGCGCTCGCAACAATAACTTTTTTATATAATTCTCTAACATGACGACCTCAGAGTAGGTGAGACTACCCGCTGAATTTAAGCATATTACTAAGCGGAGGAAAAGAAACTAACTAGGATTTCCTTAGTAGCGGCGAGCGAACAGGAAAAAGCCCAGCACTGAATCCCACAATTATGTTGTTGGGAAATGTAGTGTTTGGGAGGATCCATTTATCCTGTAATGTTATTTTGTATCCAAGTCCATCTTGAATGGGGCCATTTACCCATAGAGGGTGCCAGGCCCGTAGTGATCGAAATACATTTCAGGAGGATTTCTCCTTAGAGTCGGGTTGCTTGAGAGTGCAGCTCTAAGTGGGTGGTAAACTCCATCTAAGGCTAAATATGACCACGAGACCGATAGCGAACAAGTACCGTGAGGGAAAGTTGAAAAGAACTTTGAAGAGAGAGTTCAAGAGTACGTGAAACCGTTCAGGGGTAAACCTGAGAAACCCAAAAGATCGAATGGGGAGATTCATCGTCAGCTCATTTTGTATATATATAAGTTATGATATAGGTTACTACTTGTAGTATTGCTTGTACATTCTTATATATTTTATTGCAAGATGTTGTCGGCGTGCACTTCTTCCCTAGTAGAACGTCGCGACCCGTTGAGTGTCGGTCTATAGCCCGAGAGGTAGCCTTTAATTTTTTCAATTAAAGACCCTTGGTGTTTTTCTGACTGGCTGCTCGATGGTATTCATAAGGTATTAAGCCGCATATTATATGCGTTTATATCCGTCGCAAGCGAGGTCAATTTTTAGTAGTACGGACCTAGTGCCGTCGCTATAATTGATCAGCTGTTGGTTGTACGGTATTCTAAAACTGGCTTATAATTAATACCGGTCAGCGATGCTACTGCTTTGGGTACTTTCAGGACCCGTCTTGAAACACGGACCAAGGAGTCTAACATGTACGCGAGTCATTGGGATTTTTTTTAAACTAAACCTAAAGGCGTAATGAAAGTAAAGGTCGTTCTTGTAGCGATTGAGGGAGGATGAGTTGTGTTAAGATACAGCTTCGCACTCCCTGGGCGTCTCATTCTTATTACAAGAAGAGGCGCACCAAGAGCGTACACGTTGGGACCCGAAAGATGGTGAACTATGCCTGGTCAGGATGAAGTCAGGGGAAACCCTGATGGAGGTCCGTAGCGATTCTGACGTGCAAATCGATCGTCGGAACTGGGTATAGGGGCGAAAGACTAATCGAACCATCTAGTAGCTGGTTCCCTCCGAAGTTTCCCTCAGGATAGCTGGCACTCGTTTTTAAACGAGTTTCATCTGGTAAAGCGAATGATTAGAGGCCTTGGGGTCGAAACGACCTCAACCTATTCTCAAACTTTAAATGGGTGAGATCTCTGGCTTGCTTGAATTTATGAAGCCATGAGATATATTTAATTGAATCAGAGTGCCAAGTGG
>NW_026973974.1:22500-45297 GCF_034640455.1 Diachasmimorpha longicaudata | reverse complement strand
CACTCACGTGTGATATAAAAATAGCATCAAGCAAAAATATCACTTATTTTTCCAATTTTCGACTTGTAGAACGATCAAGTATACTATTCTTTGGATTCTAAGATTTTTTTCAAGTGATTATTTTCAAAGTTGGGAAAAATGAAAAATTATTCTAAGTCCCCATTCGTAGTTCTTTTTGATTCGTATTGCTTCGGCGCAAAGTAGGTAGGGACACTTATGGATTTCTCAATTTTTGGATAGGGACAGCCGGATAGCCGTCATTCAGCATAAAAGCTATTGTTATATGCATAGTTTGATGTGAGGAATGGGAATTGATTGAAATTTTCACCCGCCAATTGCCGGCTGGCCTGATTTTAAGGTTTGAGAATCTTGACAACGATTTTGCATACCGACAAAAATAGCATCAAGCAAAAATATCACTTATTTTTCCAATTTTCGACTTGTAGAACGATCAAGTATACTATTCTTTGGATTCTAAGATTTTTTTCAAGTGATTATTTTCAAAGTTGGGAAAAATGAAAAATTATTCTAAGTCCCCATTCGTAGTTCTTTTTGATTCGTATTGCTTCGGCGCAAAGTAGGTAGGGACACTTATGGATTTCTCAATTTTTGGATAGGGACAGCCGGATAGCCGTCATTCAGCATAAAAGCTATTGTTATATGCATAGTTTGATGTGAGGAATGGGAATTGATTGAAATTTTCACCCGCCAATCGCCGGCTGGCCTGATTTTAAGGTTTGAGAATCTTGACAACGATTTTGCATACCGACAAAAATAGCATCAAGCAAAAATATCACTTATTTTTCCAATTTTCGACTTGTAGAACGATCAAGTATACTATTCTTTGGATTCTAAGATTTTTTTCAAGTGATTATTTTCAAAGTTGGGAAAAATGAAAAATTATTCTAAGTCCCCATTCGTAGTTCTTTTTGATTCGTATTGCTTCGGCGCAAAGTAGGTAGGGACACTTATGGATTTCTCAATTTTTGGATAGGGACAGCCGGATAGCCGTCATTCAGCATAAAAGCTATTGTTATATGCATAGTTTGATGTGAGGAATGGGAATTGATTGAAATTTTCACCCGCCAATTGCCGGCTGGCCTGATTTTAAGGTTTGAGAATCTTGACAACGATTTTGCATACCGACAAAAATAGCATCAAGCAAAAATATCACTTATTTTTCCAATTTTCGACTTGTAGAACGATCAAGTATACTATTCTTTGGATTCTAAGATTTTTTTCAAGTGATTATTTTCAAAGTTGGGAAAAATGAAAAATTATTCTAAGTCCCCATTCGTAGTTCTTTTTGATTCGTATTGCTTCGGCGCAAAGTAGGTAGGGACACTTATGGATTTCTCAATTTTTGGATAGGGACAGCCGGATAGCCGTCATTCAGCATAAAAGCTATTGTTATATGCATAGTTTGATGTGAGGAATGGGAATTGATTGAAATTTTCACCCGCCAATTGCCGGCTGGCCTGATTTTAAGGTTTGAGAATCTTGACAACGATTTTGCATACCGACAAAAATAGCATCAAGCAAAAATATCACTTATTTTTCCAATTTTCGACTTGTAGAACGATCAAGTATACTATTCTTTGGATTCTAAGATTTTTTTCAAGTGATTATTTTCAAAGTTGGGAAAAATGAAAAATTATTCTAAGTCCCCATTCGTAGTTCTTTTTGATTCGTATTGCTTCGGCGCAAAGTAGGTAGGGACACTTATGGATTTCTCAATTTTTGGATAGGGACAGCCGGATAGCCGTCATTCAGCATAAAAGCTATTGTTATATGCATAGTTTGATGTGAGGAATGGGAATTGATTGAAATTTTCACCCGCCAATTGCCGGCTGGCCTGATTTTAAGGTTTGAGAATCTTGACAACGATTTTGCATACCGACAAAAATAGCATCAAGCAAAAATATCACTTATTTTTCCAATTTTCGACTTGTAGAACGATCAAGTATACTATTCTTTGGATTCTATGATTTTTTTCAAGTGATTATTTTCAAAGTTGGGAAAAATGAAAAATTATTCTAAGTCCCCATTCGTAGTTCTTTTTGATTCGTATTGCTTCGGCGCAAAGTAGGTAGGGACACTTATGGATTTCTCAATTTTTGGATAGGGACAGCCGGATAGCCGTCATTCAGCATAAAAGCTATTGTTATATGCATAGTTTGATGTGAGGAATGGGAATTGATTGAAATTTTCACCCGCCAATTGCCGGCTGGCCTGATTTTAAGGTTTGAGAATCTTGACAACGATTTTGCATACCGACAAAAATAGCATCAAGCAAAAATATCACTTATTTTTCCAATTTTCGACTTGTAGAACGATCAAGTATACTATTCTTTGGATTCTAAGATTTTTTTCAAGTGATTATTTTCAAAGTTGGGAAAAATGAAAAATTATTCTAAGTCCCCATTCGTAGTTCTTTTTGATTCGTATTGCTTCGGCGCAAAGTAGGTAGGGACACTTATGGATTTCTCAATTTTTGGATAGGGACAGCCGGATAGCCGTCATTCAGCATAAAAGCTATTGTTATATGCATAGTTTGATGTGAGGAATGGGAATTGATTGAAATTTTCACCCGCCAATTGCCGGCTGGCCTGATTTTAAGGTTTGAGAATCTTGACAACGATTTTGCATACCGACAAAAATAGCATCAAGCAAAAATATCACTTATTTTTCCAATTTTCGACTTGTAGAACGATCAAGTATACTATTCTTTGGATTCTATGATTTTTTTCAAGTGATTATTTTCAAAGTTGGGAAAAATGAAAAATTATTCTAAGTCCCCATTCGTAGTTCTTTTTGATTCGTATTGCTTCGGCGCAAAGTAGGTAGGGACACTTATGGATTTCTCAATTTTTGGATAGGGACAGCCGGATAGCCGTCATTCAGCATAAAAGCTATTGTTATATGCATAGTTTGATGTGAGGAATGGGAATTGATTGAAATTTTCACCCGCCAATTGCCGGCTGGCCTGATTTTAAGGTTTGAGAATCTTGACAACGATTTTGCATACCGACAAAAATAGCATCAAGCAAAAATATCACTTATTTTTCCAATTTTCGACTTGTAGAACGATCAAGTATACTATTCTTTGGATTCTAAGATTTTTTTCAAGTGATTATTTTCAAAGTTGGGAAAAATGAAAAATTATTCTAAGTCCCCATTCGTAGTTCTTTTTGATTCGTATTGCTTCGGCGCAAAGTAGGTAGGGACACTTATGGATTTCTCAATTTTTGGATAGGGACAGCCGGATAGCCGTCATTCAGCATAAAAGCTATTGTTATATGCATAGTTTGATGTGAGGAATGGGAATTGATTGAAATTTTCACCCGCCAATTGCCGGCTGGCCTGATTTTAAGGTTTGAGAATCTTGACAACGATTTTGCATACCGACAAAAATAGCATCAAGCAAAAATATCACTTATTTTTCCAATTTTCGACTTGTAGAACGATCAAGTATACTATTCTTTGGATTCTAAGATTTTTTTCAAGTGATTATTTTCAAAGTTGGGAAAAATGAAAAATTATTCTAAGTCCCCATTCGTAGTTCTTTTTGATTCGTATTGCTTCGGCGCAAAGTAGGTAGGGACACTTATGGATTTCTCAATTTTTGGATAGGGACAGCCGGATAGCCGTCATTCAGCATAAAAGCTATTGTTATATGCATAGTTTGATGTGAGGAATGGGAATTGATTGAAATTTTCACCCGCCAATTGCCGGCTGGCCTGATTTTAAGGTTTGAGAATCTTGACAACGATTTTGCATACCGACAAAAATAGCATCAAGCAAAAATATCACTTATTTTTCCAATTTTCGACTTGTAGAACGATCAAGTATACTATTCTTTGGATTCTAAGATTTTTTTCAAGTGATTATTTTCAAAGTTGGGAAAAATGAAAAATTATTCTAAGTCCCCATTCGTAGTTCTTTTTGATTCGTATTGCTTCGGCGCAAAGTAGGTAGGGACACTTATGGATTTCTCAATTTTTGGATAGGGACAGCCGGATAGCCGTCATTCAGCATAAAAGCTATTGTTATATGCATAGTTTGATGTGAGGAATGGGAATTGATTGAAATTTTCACCCGCCAATTGCCGGCTGGCCTGATTTTAAGGTTTGAGAATCTTGACAACGATTTTGCATACCGACAAAAATAGCATCAAGCAAAAATATCACTTATTTTTCCAATTTTCGACTTGTAGAACGATCAAGTATACTATTCTTTGGATTCTAAGATTTTTTTCAAGTGATTATTTTCAAAGTTGGGAAAAATGAAAAATTATTCTAAGTCCCCATTCGTAGTTCTTTTTGATTCGTATTGCTTCGGCGCAAAGTAGGTAGGGACACTTATGGATTTCTCAATTTTTGGATAGGGACAGCCGGATAGCCGTCATTCAGCATAAAAGCTATTGTTATATGCATAGTTTGATGTGAGGAATGGGAATTGATTGAAATTTTCACCCGCCAATCGCCGGCTGGCCTGATTTTAAGGTTTGAGAATCTTGACAACGATTTTGCATACCGACAAAAATAGCATCAAGCAAAAATATCACTTATTTTTCCAATTTTCGACTTGTAGAACGATCAAGTATACTATTCTTTGGATTCTAAGATTTTTTTCAAGTGATTATTTTCAAAGTTGGGAAAAATGAAAAATTATTCTAAGTCCCCATTCGTAGTTCTTTTTGATTCGTATTGCTTCGGCGCAAAGTAGGTAGGGACACTTATGGATTTCTCAATTTTTGGATAGGGACAGCCGGATAGCCGTCATTCAGCATAAAAGCTATTGTTATATGCATAGTTTGATGTGAGGAATGGGAATTGATTGAAATTTTCACCCGCCAATTGCCGGCTGGCCTGATTTTAAGGTTTGAGAATCTTGACAACGATTTTGCATACCGACAAAAATAGCATCAAGCAAAAATATCACTTATTTTTCCAATTTTCGACTTGTAGAACGATCAAGTATACTATTCTTTGGATTCTAAGATTTTTTTCAAGTGATTATTTTCAAAGTTGGGAAAAATGAAAAATTATTCTAAGTCCCCATTCGTAGTTCTTTTTGATTCGTATTGCTTCGGCGCAAAGTAGGTAGGGACACTTATGGATTTCTCAATTTTTGGATAGGGACAGCCGGATAGCCGTCATTCAGCATAAAAGCTATTGTTATATGCATAGTTTGATGTGAGGAATGGGAATTGATTGAAATTTTCACCCGCCAATCGCCGGCTGGCCTGATTTTAAGGTTTGAGAATCTTGACAACGATTTTGCATACCGACAAAAATAGCATCAAGCAAAAATATCACTTATTTTTCCAATTTTCGACTTGTAGAACGATCAAGTATACTATTCTTTGGATTCTAAGATTTTTTTCAAGTGATTATTTTCAAAGTTGGGAAAAATGAAAAATTATTCTAAGTCCCCATTCGTAGTTCTTTTTGATTCGTATTGCTTCGGCGCAAAGTAGGTAGGGACACTTATGGATTTCTCAATTTTTGGATAGGGACAGCCGGATAGCCGTCATTCAGCATAAAAGCTATTGTTATATGCATAGTTTGATGTGAGGAATGGGAATTGATTGAAATTTTCACCCGCCAATTGCCGGCTGGCCTGATTTTAAGGTTTGAGAATCTTGACAACGATTTTGCATACCGACAAAAATAGCATCAAGCAAAAATATCACTTATTTTTCCAATTTTCGACTTGTAGAACGATCAAGTATACTATTCTTTGGATTCTAAGATTTTTTTCACGTGATTATTTTCAAAGTTGGGAAAAATGAAAAATTATTCTAAGTCCCCATTCGTAGTTCTTTTTGATTCGTATTGCTTCGGCGCAAAGTAGGTAGGGACACTTATGGATTTCTCAATTTTTGGATAGGGACAGCCGGATAGCCGTCATTCAGCATAAAAGCTATTGTTATATGCATAGTTTGATGTGAGGAATGGGAATTGATTGAAATTTTCACCCGCCAATTGCCGGCTGGCCTGATTTTAAGGTTTGAGAATCTTGACAACGATTTTGCATACCGACAAAAATAGCATCAAGCAAAAATATCACTTATTTTTCCAATTTTCGACTTGTAGAACGATCAAGTATACTATTCTTTGGATTCTAAGATTTTTTTCAAGTGATTATTTTCAAAGTTGGGAAAAATGAAAAATTATTCTAAGTCCCCATTCGTAGTTCTTTTTGATTCGTATTGCTTCGGCGCAAAGTAGGTAGGGACACTTATGGATTTCTCAATTTTTGGATAGGGACAGCCGGATAGCCGTCATTCAGCATAAAAGCTATTGTTATATGCATAGTTTGATGTGAGGAATGGGAATTGATTGAAATTTTCACCCGCCAATTGCCGGCTGGCCTGATTTTAAGGTTTGAGAATCTTGACAACGATTTTGCATACCGACAAAAATAGCATCAAGCAAAAATATCACTTATTTTTCCAATTTTCGACTTGTAGAACGATCAAGTATACTATTCTTTGGATTCTAAGATTTTTTTCAAGTGATTATTTTCAAAGTTGGGAAAAATGAAAAATTATTCTAAGTCCCCATTCGTAGTTCTTTTTGATTCGTATTGCTTCGGCGCAAAGTAGGTAGGGACACTTATGGATTTCTCAATTTTTGGATAGGGACAGCCGGATAGCCGTCATTCAGCATAAAAGCTATTGTTATATGCATAGTTTGATGTGAGGAATGGGAATTGATTGAAATTTTCACCCGCCAATTGCCGGCTGGCCTGATTTTAAGGTTTGAGAATCTTGACAACGATTTTGCATACCGACAAAAATAGCATCAAGCAAAAATATCACTTATTTTTCCAATTTTCGACTTGTAGAACGATCAAGTATACTATTCTTTGGATTCTATGATTTTTTTCAAGTGATTATTTTCAAAGTTGGGAAAAATGAAAAATTATTCTAAGTCCCCATTCGTAGTTCTTTTTGATTCGTATTGCTTCGGCGCAAAGTAGGTAGGGACACTTATGGATTTCTCAATTTTTGGATAGGGACAGCCGGATAGCCGTCATTCAGCATAAAAGCTATTGTTATATGCATAGTTTGATGTGAGGAATGGGAATTGATTGAAATTTTCACCCGCCAATTGCCGGCTGGCCTGATTTTAAGGTTTGAGAATCTTGACAACGATTTTGCATACCGACAAAAATAGCATCAAGCAAAAATATCACTTATTTTTCCAATTTTCGACTTGTAGAACGATCAAGTATACTATTCTTTGGATTCTAAGATTTTTTTCAAGTGATTATTTTCAAAGTTGGGAAAAATGAAAAATTATTCTAAGTCCCCATTCGTAGTTCTTTTTGATTCGTATTGCTTCGGCGCAAAGTAGGTAGGGACACTTATGGATTTCTCAATTTTTGGATAGGGACAGCCGGATAGCCGTCATTCAGCATAAAAGCTATTGTTATATGCATAGTTTGATGTGAGGAATGGGAATTGATTGAAATTTTCACCCGCCAATTGCCGGCTGGCCTGATTTTAAGGTTTGAGAATCTTGACAACGATTTTGCATACCGACAAAAATAGCATCAAGCAAAAATATCACTTATTTTTCCAATTTTCGACTTGTAGAACGATCAAGTATACTATTCTTTGGATTCTATGATTTTTTTCAAGTGATTATTTTCAAAGTTGGGAAAAATGAAAAATTATTCTAAGTCCCCATTCGTAGTTCTTTTTGATTCGTATTGCTTCGGCGCAAAGTAGGTAGGGACACTTATGGATTTCTCAATTTTTGGATAGGGACAGCCGGATAGCCGTCATTCAGCATAAAAGCTATTGTTATATGCATAGTTTGATGTGAGGAATGGGAATTGATTGAAATTTTCACCCGCCAATTGCCGGCTGGCCTGATTTTAAGGTTTGAGAATCTTGACAACGATTTTGCATACCGACAAAAATAGCATCAAGCAAAAATATCACTTATTTTTCCAATTTTCGACTTGTAGAACGATCAAGTATACTATTCTTTGGATTCTAAGATTTTTTTCAAGTGATTATTTTCAAAGTTGGGAAAAATGAAAAATTATTCTAAGTCCCCATTCGTAGTTCTTTTTGATTCGTATTGCTTCGGCGCAAAGTAGGTAGGGACACTTATGGATTTCTCAATTTTTGGATAGGGACAGCCGGATAGCCGTCATTCAGCATAAAAGCTATTGTTATATGCATAGTTTGATGTGAGGAATGGGAATTGATTGAAATTTTCACCCGCCAATTGCCGGCTGGCCTGATTTTAAGGTTTGAGAATCTTGACAACGATTTTGCATACCGACAAAAATAGCATCAAGCAAAAATATCACTTATTTTTCCAATTTTCGACTTGTAGAACGATCAAGTATACTATTCTTTGGATTCTATGATTTTTTTCAAGTGATTATTTTCAAAGTTGGGAAAAATGAAAAATTATTCTAAGTCCCCATTCGTAGTTCTTTTTGATTCGTATTGCTTCGGCGCAAAGTAGGTAGGGACACTTATGGATTTCTCAATTTTTGGATAGGGACAGCCGGATAGCCGTCATTCAGCATAAAAGCTATTGTTATATGCATAGTTTGATGTGAGGAATGGGAATTGATTGAAATTTTCACCCGCCAATTGCCGGCTGGCCTGATTTTAAGGTTTGAGAATCTTGACAACGATTTTGCATACCGACAAAAATAGCATCAAGCAAAAATATCACTTATTTTTCCAATTTTCGACTTGTAGAACGATCAAGTATACTATTCTTTGGATTCTAAGATTTTTTTCAAGTGATTATTTTCAAAGTTGGGAAAAATGAAAAATTATTCTAAGTCCCCATTCGTAGTTCTTTTTGATTCGTATTGCTTCGGCGCAAAGTAGGTAGGGACACTTATGGATTTCTCAATTTTTGGATAGGGACAGCCGGATAGCCGTCATTCAGCATAAAAGCTATTGTTATATGCATAGTTTGATGTGAGGAATGGGAATTGATTGAAATTTTCACCCGCCAATTGCCGGCTGGCCTGATTTTAAGGTTTGAGAATCTTGACAACGATTTTGCATACCGACAAAAATAGCATCAAGCAAAAATATCACTTATTTTTCCAATTTTCGACTTGT
Source organism: Diachasmimorpha longicaudata (assembly GCF_034640455.1). Classification (NCBI taxonomy): domain Eukaryota; kingdom Metazoa; phylum Arthropoda; class Insecta; order Hymenoptera; family Braconidae; genus Diachasmimorpha; species Diachasmimorpha longicaudata. Next base: position 36,182 of record NW_026973974.1, on the reverse strand, counting down.
AGAACGATCAAGTATACTATTCTTTGGATTCTAAGATTTTTTTCAAGTGATTATTTTCAAAGTTGGGAAAAATGAAAAATTATTCTAAGTCCCCATTCGTAGTTCTTTTTGATTCGTATTGCTTCGGCGCAAAGTAGGTAGGGACACTTATGGATTTCTCAATTTTTGGATAGGGACAGCCGGATAGCCGTCATTCAGCATAAAAGCTATTGTTATATGCATAGTTTGATGTGAGGAATGGGAATTGATTGAAATTTTCACCCGCCAATTGCCGGCTGGCCTGATTTTAAGGTTTGAGAATCTTGACAACGATTTTGCATACCGACAAAAATAGCATCAAGCAAAAATATCACTTATTTTTCCAATTTTCGACTTGTAGAACGATCAAGTATACTATTCTTTGGATTCTATGATTTTTTTCAAGTGATTATTTTCAAAGTTGGGAAAAATGAAAAATTATTCTAAGTCCCCATTCGTAGTTCTTTTTGATTCGTATTGCTTCGGCGCAAAGTAGGTAGGGACACTTATGGATTTCTCAATTTTTGGATAGGGACAGCCGGATAGCCGTCATTCAGCATAAAAGCTATTGTTATATGCATAGTTTGATGTGAGGAATGGGAATTGATTGAAATTTTCACCCGCCAATTGCCGGCTGGCCTGATTTTAAGGTTTGAGAATCTTGACAACGATTTTGCATACCGACAAAAATAGCATCAAGCAAAAATATCACTTATTTTTCCAATTTTCGACTTGTAGAACGATCAAGTATACTATTCTTTGGATTCTAAGATTTTTTTCAAGTGATTATTTTCAAAGTTGGGAAAAATGAAAAATTATTCTAAGTCCCCATTCGTAGTTCTTTTTGATTCGTATTGCTTCGGCGCAAAGTAGGTAGGGACACTTATGGATTTCTCAATTTTTGGATAGGGACAGCCGGATAGCCGTCATTCAGCATAAAAGCTATTGTTATATGCATAGTTTGATGTGAGGAATGGGAATTGATTGAAATTTTCACCCGCCAATTGCCGGCTGGCCTGATTTTAAGGTTTGAGAATCTTGACAACGATTTTGCATACCGACAAAAATAGCATCAAGCAAAAATATCACTTATTTTTCCAATTTTCGACTTGTAGAACGATCAAGTATACTATTCTTTGGATTCTAAGATTTTTTTCAAGTGATTATTTTCAAAGTTGGGAAAAATGAAAAATTATTCTAAGTCCCCATTCGTAGTTCTTTTTGATTCGTATTGCTTCGGCGCAAAGTAGGTAGGGACACTTATGGATTTCTCAATTTTTGGATAGGGACAGCCGGATAGCCGTCATTCAGCATAAAAGCTATTGTTATATGCATAGTTTGATGTGAGGAATGGGAATTGATTGAAATTTTCACCCGCCAATTGCCGGCTGGCCTGATTTTAAGGTTTGAGAATCTTGACAACGATTTTGCATACCGACAAAAATAGCATCAAGCAAAAATATCACTTATTTTTCCAATTTTCGACTTGTAGAACGATCAAGTATACTATTCTTTGGATTCTAAGATTTTTTTCAAGTGATTATTTTCAAAGTTGGGAAAAATGAAAAATTATTCTAAGTCCCCATTCGTAGTTCTTTTTGATTCGTATTGCTTCGGCGCAAAGTAGGTAGGGACACTTATGGATTTCTCAATTTTTGGATAGGGACAGCCGGATAGCCGTCATTCAGCATAAAAGCTATTGTTATATGCATAGTTTGATGTGAGGAATGGGAATTGATTGAAATTTTCACCCGCCAATCGCCGGCTGGCCTGATTTTAAGGTTTGAGAATCTTGACAACGATTTTGCATACCGACAAAAATAGCATCAAGCAAAAATATCACTTATTTTTCCAATTTTCGACTTGTAGAACGATCAAGTATACTATTCTTTGGATTCTAAGATTTTTTTCAAGTGATTATTTTCAAAGTTGGGAAAAATGAAAAATTATTCTAAGTCCCCATTCGTAGTTCTTTTTGATTCGTATTGCTTCGGCGCAAAGTAGGTAGGGACACTTATGGATTTCTCAATTTTTGGATAGGGACAGCCGGATAGCCGTCATTCAGCATAAAAGCTATTGTTATATGCATAGTTTGATGTGAGGAATGGGAATTGATTGAAATTTTCACCCGCCAATTGCCGGCTGGCCTGATTTTAAGGTTTGAGAATCTTGACAACGATTTTGCATACCGACAAAAATAGCATCAAGCAAAAATATCACTTATTTTTCCAATTTTCGACTTGTAGAACGATCAAGTATACTATTCTTTGGATTCTAAGATTTTTTTCACGTGATTATTTTCAAAGTTGGGAAAAATGAAAAATTATTCTAAGTCCCCATTCGTAGTTCTTTTTGATTCGTATTGCTTCGGCGCAAAGTAGGTAGGGACACTTATGGATTTCTCAATTTTTGGATAGGGACAGCCGGATAGCCGTCATTCAGCATAAAAGCTATTGTTATATGCATAGTTTGATGTGAGGAATGGGAATTGATTGAAATTTTCACCCGCCAATTGCCGGCTGGCCTGATTTTAAGGTTTGAGAATCTTGACAACGATTTTGCATACCGACAAAAATAGCATCAAGCAAAAATATCACTTATTTTTCCAATTTTCGACTTGTAGAACGATCAAGTATACTATTCTTTGGATTCTAAGATTTTTTTCAAGTGATTATTTTCAAAGTTGGGAAAAATGAAAAATTATTCTAAGTCCCCATTCGTAGTTCTTTTTGATTCGTATTGCTTCGGCGCAAAGTAGGTAGGGACACTTATGGATTTCTCAATTTTTGGATAGGGACAGCCGGATAGCCGTCATTCAGCATAAAAGCTATTGTTATATGCATAGTTTGATGTGAGGAATGGGAATTGATTGAAATTTTCACCCGCCAATTGCCGGCTGGCCTGATTTTAAGGTTTGAGAATCTTGACAACGATTTTGCATACCGACAAAAATAGCATCAAGCAAAAATATCACTTATTTTTCCAATTTTCGACTTGTAGAACGATCAAGTATACTATTCTTTGGATTCTAAGATTTTTTTCAAGTGATTATTTTCAAAGTTGGGAAAAATGAAAAATTATTCTAAGTCCCCATTCGTAGTTCTTTTTGATTCGTATTGCTTCGGCGCAAAGTAGGTAGGGACACTTATGGATTTCTCAATTTTTGGATAGGGACAGCCGGATAGCCGTCATTCAGCATAAAAGCTATTGTTATATGCATAGTTTGATGTGAGGAATGGGAATTGATTGAAATTTTCACCCGCCAATTGCCGGCTGGCCTGATTTTAAGGTTTGAGAATCTTGACAACGATTTTGCATACCGACAAAAATAGCATCAAGCAAAAATATCACTTATTTTTCCAATTTTCGACTTGTAGAACGATCAAGTATACTATTCTTTGGATTCTATGATTTTTTTCAAGTGATTATTTTCAAAGTTGGGAAAAATGAAAAATTATTCTAAGTCCCCATTCGTAGTTCTTTTTGATTCGTATTGCTTCGGCGCAAAGTAGGTAGGGACACTTATGGATTTCTCAATTTTTGGATAGGGACAGCCGGATAGCCGTCATTCAGCATAAAAGCTATTGTTATATGCATAGTTTGATGTGAGGAATGGGAATTGATTGAAATTTTCACCCGCCAATTGCCGGCTGGCCTGATTTTAAGGTTTGAGAATCTTGACAACGATTTTGCATACCGACAAAAATAGCATCAAGCAAAAATATCACTTATTTTTCCAATTTTCGACTTGTAGAACGATCAAGTATACTATTCTTTGGATTCTAAGATTTTTTTCAAGTGATTATTTTCAAAGTTGGGAAAAATGAAAAATTATTCTAAGTCCCCATTCGTAGTTCTTTTTGATTCGTATTGCTTCGGCGCAAAGTAGGTAGGGACACTTATGGATTTCTCAATTTTTGGATAGGGACAGCCGGATAGCCGTCATTCAGCATAAAAGCTATTGTTATATGCATAGTTTGATGTGAGGAATGGGAATTGATTGAAATTTTCACCCGCAATTGCCGGCTGGCCTGATTTTAAGGTTTGAGAATATCACACGTGAGTGTTGCATACCGACAAAAATAGCATCAAGCAAAAATATCACTTATTTTTCCAATTTTCGACTTGTAGAACGATCAAGTATACTATTCTTTGGATTCTATGATTTTTTTCAAGTGATTATTTTCAAAGTTGGGAAAAATGAAAAATTATTCTAAGTCCCCATTCGTAGTTCTTTTTGATTCGTATTGCTTCGGCGCAAAGTAGGTAGGGACACTTATGGATTTCTCAATTTTTGGATAGGGACAGCCGGATAGCCGTCATTCAGCATAAAAGCTATTGTTATATGCATAGTTTGATGTGAGGAATGGGAATTGATTGAAATTTTCACCCGCCAATTGCCGGCTGGCCTGATTTTAAGGTTTGAGAATCTTGACAACGATTTTGCATACCGACAAAAATAGCATCAAGCAAAAATATCACTTATTTTTCCAATTTTCGACTTGTAGAACGATCAAGTATACTATTCTTTGGATTCTAAGATTTTTTTCAAGTGATTATTTTCAAAGTTGGGAAAAATGAAAAATTATTCTAAGTCCCCATTCGTAGTTCTTTTTGATTCGTATTGCTTCGGCGCAAAGTAGGTAGGGACACTTATGGATTTCTCAATTTTTGGATAGGGACAGCCGGATAGCCGTCATTCAGCATAAAAGCTATTGTTATATGCATAGTTTGATGTGAGGAATGGGAATTGATTGAAATTTTCACCCGCCAATTGCCGGCTGGCCTGATTTTAAGGTTTGAGAATCTTGACAACGATTTTGCATACCGACAAAAATAGCATCAAGCAAAAATATCACTTATTTTTCCAATTTTCGACTTGTAGAACGATCAAGTATACTATTCTTTGGATTCTATGATTTTTTTCAAGTGATTATTTTCAAAGTTGGGAAAAATGAAAAATTATTCTAAGTCCCCATTCGTAGTTCTTTTTGATTCGTATTGCTTCGGCGCAAAGTAGGTAGGGACACTTATGGATTTCTCAATTTTTGGATAGGGACAGCCGGATAGCCGTCATTCAGCATAAAAGCTATTGTTATATGCATAGTTTGATGTGAGGAATGGGAATTGATTGAAATTTTCACCCGCCAATTGCCGGCTGGCCTGATTTTAAGGTTTGAGAATCTTGACAACGATTTTGCATACCGACAAAAATAGCATCAAGCAAAAATATCACTTATTTTTCCAATTTTCGACTTGTAGAACGATCAAGTATACTATTCTTTGGATTCTAAGATTTTTTTCAAGTGATTATTTTCAAAGTTGGGAAAAATGAAAAATTATTCTAAGTCCCCATTCGTAGTTCTTTTTGATTCGTATTGCTTCGGCGCAAAGTAGGTAGGGACACTTATGGATTTCTCAATTTTTGGATAGGGACAGCCGGATAGCCGTCATTCAGCATAAAAGCTATTGTTATATGCATAGTTTGATGTGAGGAATGGGAATTGATTGAAATTTTCACCCGCCAATTGCCGGCTGGCCTGATTTTAAGGTTTGAGAATCTTGACAACGATTTTGCATACCGACAAAAATAGCATCAAGCAAAAATATCACTTATTTTCCAATTTTCGACTTGTAGAACGATCAAGTATACTATTCTTTGGATTCTAAGATTTTTTTCAAGTGATTATTTTCAAAGTTGGGAAAAATGAAAAATTATTCTAAGTCCCCATTCGTAGTTCTTTTTGATTCGTATTGCTTCGGCGCAAAGTAGGTAGGGACACTTATGGATTTCTCAATTTTTGGATAGGGACAGCCGGATAGCCGTCATTCAGCATAAAAGCTATTGTTATATGCATAGTTTGATGTGAGGAATGGGAATTGATTGAAATTTTCACCCGCCAATTGCCGGCTGGCCTGATTTTAAGGTTTGAGAATCTTGACAACGATTTTGCATACCGACAAAAATAGCATCAAGCAAAAATATCACTTATTTTTCCAATTTTCGACTTGTAGAACGATCAAGTATACTATTCTTTGGATTCTAAGATTTTTTTCAAGTGATTATTTTCAAAGTTGGGAAAAATGAAAAATTATTCTAAGTCCCCATTCGTAGTTCTTTTTGATTCGTATTGCTTCGGCGCAAAGTAGGTAGGGACACTTATGGATTTCTCAATTTTTGGATAGGGACAGCCGGATAGCCGTCATTCAGCATAAAAGCTATTGTTATATGCATAGTTTGATGTGAGGAATGGGAATTGATTGAAATTTTCACCCGCCAATTGCCGGCTGGCCTGATTTTAAGGTTTGAGAATCTTGACAACGATTTTGCATACCGACAAAAATAGCATCAAGCAAAAATATCACTTATTTTTCCAATTTTCGACTTGTAGAACGATCAAGTATACTATTCTTTGGATTCTATGATTTTTTTCAAGTGATTATTTTCAAAGTTGGGAAAAATGAAAAATTATTCTAAGTCCCCATTCGTAGTTCTTTTTGATTCGTATTGCTTCGGCGCAAAGTAGGTAGGGACACTTATGGATTTCTCAATTTTTGGATAGGGACAGCCGGATAGCCGTCATTCAGCATAAAAGCTATTGTTATATGCATAGTTTGATGTGAGGAATGGGAATTGATTGAAATTTTCACCCGCCAATTGCCGGCTGGCCTGATTTTAAGGTTTGAGAATCTTGACAACGATTTTGCATACCGACAAAAATAGCATCAAGCAAAAATATCACTTATTTTTCCAATTTTCGACTTGTAGAACGATCAAGTATACTATTCCTTGGATTCTAAGATTTTTTTCAAGTGATTATTTTCAAAGTTGGGAAAAATGAAAAATTATTCTAAGTCCCCATTCGTAGTTCTTTTTGATTCGTATTGCTTCGGCGCAAAGTAGGTAGGGACACTTATGGATTTCTCAATTTTTGGATAGGGACAGCCGGATAGCCGTCATTCAGCATAAAAGCTATTGTTATATGCATAGTTTGATGTGAGGAATGGGAATTGATTGAAATTTTCACCCGCCAATTGCCGGCTGGCCTGATTTTAAGGTTTGAGAATCTTGACAACGATTTTGCATACCGACAAAAATAGCATCAAGCAAAAATATCACTTATTTTTCCAATTTTCGACTTGTAGAACGATCAAGTATACTATTCTTTGGATTCTATGATTTTTTTCAAGTGATTATTTTCAAAGTTGGGAAAAATGAAAAATTATTCTAAGTCCCCATTCGTAGTTCTTTTTGATTCGTATTGCTTCGGCGCAAAGTAGGTAGGGACACTTATGGATTTCTCAATTTTTGGATAGGGACAGCCGGATAGCCGTCATTCAGCATAAAAGCTATTGTTATATGCATAGTTTGATGTGAGGAATGGGAATTGATTGAAATTTTCACCCGCCAATTGCCGGCTGGCCTGATTTTAAGGTTTGAGAATCTTGACAACGATTTTGCATACCGACAAAAATAGCATCAAGCAAAAATATCACTTATTTTTCCAATTTTCGACTTGTAGAACGATCAAGTATACTATTCCTTGGATTCTAAGATTTTTTTCAAGTGATTATTTTCAAAGTTGGGAAAAATGAAAAATTATTCTAAGTCCCCATTCGTAGTTCTTTTTGATTCGTATTGCTTCGGCGCAAAGTAGGTAGGGACACTTATGGATTTCTCAATTTTTGGATAGGGACAGCCGGATAGCCGTCATTCAGCATAAAAGCTATTGTTATATGCATAGTTTGATGTGAGGAATGGGAATTGATTGAAATTTTCACCCGCCAATTGCCGGCTGGCCTGATTTTAAGGTTTGAGAATCTTGACAACGATTTTGCATACCGACAAAAATAGCATCAAGCAAAAATATCACTTATTTTTCCAATTTTCGACTTGTAGAACGATCAAGTATACTATTCTTTGGATTCTAAGATTTTTTTCAAGTGATTATTTTCAAAGTTGGGAAAAATGAAAAATTATTCTAAGTCCCCATTCGTAGTTCTTTTTGATTCGTATTGCTTCGGCGCAAAGTAGGTAGGGACACTTATGGATTTCTCAATTTTTGGATAGGGACAGCCGGATAGCCGTCATTCAGCATAAAAGCTATTGTTATATGCATAGTTTGATGTGAGGAATGGGAATTGATTGAAATTTTCACCCGCCAATTGCCGGCTGGCCTGATTTTAAGGTTTGAGAATCTTGACAACGATTTTGCATACCGACAAAAATAGCATCAAGCAAAAATATCACTTATTTTTCCAATTTTCGACTTGTAGAACGATCAAGTATACTATTCTTTGGATTCTATGATTTTTTTCAAGTGATTATTTTCAAAGTTGGGAAAAATGAAAAATTATTCTAAGTCCCCATTCGTAGTTCTTTTTGATTCGTATTGCTTCGGCGCAAAGTAGGTAGGGACACTTATGGATTTCTCAATTTTTGGATAGGGACAGCCGGATAGCCGTCATTCAGCATAAAAGCTATTGTTATATGCATAGTTTGATGTGAGGAATGGGAATTGATTGAAATTTCCACCCGCCAATTGCCGGCTGGCCTGATTTTAAGGTTTGAGAATCTTGACAACGATTTTGCATACCGACAAAAATAGCATCAAGCAAAAATATCACTTATTTTTCCAATTTTCGACTTGTAGAACGATCAAGTATACTATTCCTTGGATTCTAAGATTTTTTTCAAGTGATTATTTTCAAAGTTGGGAAAAATGAAAAATTATTCTAAGTCCCCATTCGTAGTTCTTTTTGATTCGTATTGCTTCGGCGCAAAGTAGGTAGGGACACTTATGGATTTCTCAATTTTTGGATAGGGACAGCCGGATAGCCGTCATTCAGCATAAAAGCTATTGTTATATGCATAGTTTGATGTGAGGAATGGGAATTGATTGAAATTTTCACCCGCCAATTGCCGGCTGGCCTGATTTTAAGGTTTGAGAATCTTGACAACGATTTTGCATACCGACAAAAATAGCATCAAGCAAAAATATCACTTATTTTTCCAATTTTCGACTTGTAGAACGATCAAGTATACTATTCTTTGGATTCTATGATTTTTTTCAAGTGATTATTTTCAAAGTTGGGAAAAATGAAAAATTATTCTAAGTCCCCATTCGTAGTTCTTTTTGATTCGTATTGCTTCGGCGCAAAGTAGGTAGGGACACTTATGGATTTCTCAATTTTTGGATAGGGACAGCCGGATAGCCGTCATTCAGCATAAAAGCTATTGTTATATGCATAGTTTGATGTGAGGAATGGGAATTGATTGAAATTTTCACCCGCCAATTGCCGGCTGGCCTGATTTTAAGGTTTGAGAATCTTGACAACGATTTTGCATACCGACAAAAATAGCATCAAGCAAAAATATCACTTATTTTTCCAATTTTCGACTTGTAGAACGATCAAGTATACTATTCCTTGGATTCTAAGATTTTTTTCAAGTGATTATTTTCAAAGTTGGGAAAAATGAAAAATTATTCTAAGTCCCCATTCGTAGTTCTTTTTGATTCGTATTGCTTCGGCGCAAAGTAGGTAGGGACACTTATGGATTTCTCAATTTTTGGATAGGGACAGCCGGATAGCCGTCATTCAGCATAAAAGCTATTGTTATATGCATAGTTTGATGTGAGGAATGGGAATTGATTGAAATTTTCACCCGCCAATTGCCGGCTGGCCTGATTTTAAGGTTTGAGAATCTTGACAACGATTTTGCATACCGACAAAAATAGCATCAAGCAAAAATATCACTTATTTTTCTAATTTTCGACTTGTAGAACGATCAAGTATACTATTCTTTGGATTCTAAGATTTTTTTCAAGTGATTATTTTCAAAGTTGGGAAAAATGAAAAATTATTCTAAGTCCCCATTCGTAGTTCTTTTTGATTCGTATTGCTTCGGCGCAAAGTAGGTAGGGACACTTATGGATTTCTCAATTTTTGGATAGGGACAGCCGGATAGCCGTCATTCAGCATAAAAGCTATTGTTATATGCATAGTTTGATGTGAGGAATGGGAATTGATTGAAATTTTCACCCGCCAATTGCCGGCTGGCCTGATTTTAAGGTTTGAGAATCTTGACAACGATTTTGCATACCGACAAAAATAGCATCAAGCAAAAATATCACTTATTTTTCCAATTTTCGACTTGTAGAACGATCAAGTATACTATTCCTTGGATTCTAAGATTTTTTTCAAGTGATTATTTTCAAAGTTGGGAAAAATGAAAAATTATTCTAAGTCCCCATTCGTAGTTCTTTTTGATTCGTATTGCTTCGGCGCAAAGTAGGTAGGGACACTTATGGATTTCTCAATTTTTGGATAGGGACAGCCGGATAGCCGTCATTCAGCATAAAAGCTATTGTTATATGCATAGTTTGATGTGAGGAATGGGAATTGATTGAAATTTTCACCCGCCAATTGCCGGCTGGCCTGATTTTAAGGTTTGAGAATCTTGACAACGATTTTGCATACCGACAAAAATAGCATCAAGCAAAAATATCACTTATTTTTCCAATTTTCGACTTGTAGAACGATCAAGTATACTATTCTTTGGATTCTATGATTTTTTTCAAGTGATTATTTTCAAAGTTGGGAAAAATGAAAAATTATTCTAAGTCCCCATTCGTAGTTCTTTTTGATTCGTATTGCTTCGGCGCAAAGTAGGTAGGGACACTTATGGATTTCTCAATTTTTGGATAGGGACAGCCGGATAGCCGTCATTCAGCATAAAAGCTATTGTTATATGCATAGTTTGATGTGAGGAATGGGAATTGATTGAAATTTTCACCCGCCAATTGCCGGCTGGCCTGATTTTAAGGTTTGAGAATCTTGACAACGATTTTGCATACCGACAAAAATAGCATCAAGCAAAAATATCACTTATTTTTCCAATTTTCGACTTGTAGAACGATCAAGTATACTATTCCTTGGATTCTAAGATTTTTTTCAAGTGATTATTTTCAAATATCACACGTGAGTGAAATTATTCTAAGTCCCCATTCGTAGTTCTTTTTGATTCGTATTGCTTCGGCGCAAAGTAGGTAGGGACACTTATGGATTTCTCAATTTTTGGATAGGGACAGCCGGATAGCCGTCATTCAGCATAAAAGCTATTGTTATATGCATAGTTTGATGTGAGGAATGGGAATTGATTGAAATTTTCACCCGCCAATTGCCGGCTGGCCTGATTTTAAGGTTTGAGAATCTTGACAACGATTTTGCATACCGACAAAAATAGCATCAAGCAAAAATATCACTTATTTTTCCAATTTTCGACTTGTAGAACGATCAAGTATACTATTCTTTGGATTCTATGATTTTTTTCAAGTGATTATTTTCAAAGTTGGGAAAAATGAAAAATTATTCTAAGTCCCCATTCGTAGTTCTTTTTGATTCGTATTGCTTCGGCGCAAAGTAGGTAGGGACACTTATGGATTTCTCAATTTTTGGATAGGGACAGCCGGATAGCCGTCATTCAGCATAAAAGCTATTGTTATATGCATAGTTTGATGTGAGGAATGGGAATTGATTGAAATTTTCACCCGCCAATTGCCGGCTGGCCTGATTTTAAGGTTTGAGAATCTTGACAACGATTTTGCATACCGACAAAAATAGCATCAAGCAAAAATATCACTTATTTTTCCAATTTTCGACTTGTAGAACGATCAAGTATACTATTCTTTGGATTCTATGATTTTTTTCAAGTGATTATTTTCAAAGTTGGGAAAAATGAAAAATTATTCTAAGTCCCCATTCGTAGTTCTTTTTGATTCGTATTGCTTCGGCGCAAAGTAGGTAGGGACACTTATGGATTTCTCAATTTTTGGATAGGGACAGCCGGATAGCCGTCATTCAGCATAAAAGCTATTGTTATATGCATAGTTTGATGTGAGGAATGGGAATTGATTGAAATTTTCACCCGCCAATTGCCGGCTGGCCTGATTTTAAGGTTTGAGAATCTTGACAACGATTTTGCATACCGACAAAAATAGCATCAAGCAAAAATATCACTTATTTTTCCAATTTTCGACTTGTAGAACGATCAAGTATACTATTCCTTGGATTCTAAGATTTTTTTCAAGTGATTATTTTCAAAGTTGGGAAAAATGAAAAATTATTCTAAGTCCCCATTCGTAGTTCTTTTTGATTCGTATTGCTTCGGCGCAAAGTAGGTAGGGACACTTATGGATTTCTCAATTTTTGGATAGGGACAGCCGGATAGCCGTCATTCAGCATAAAAGCTATTGTTATATGCATAGTTTGATGTGAGGAATGGGAATTGATTGAAATTTTCACCCGCCAATTGCCGGCTGGCCTGATTTTAAGGTTTGAGAATCTTGACAACGATTTTGCATACCGACAAAAATAGCATCAAGCAAAAATATCACTTATTTTTCTAATTTTCGACTTGTAGAACGATCAAGTATACTATTCTTTGGATTCTAAGATTTTTTTCAAGTGATTATTTTCAAAGTTGGGAAAAATGAAAAATTATTCTAAGTCCCCATTCGTAGTTCTTTTTGATTCGTATTGCTTCGGCGCAAAGTAGGTAGGGACACTTATGGATTTCTCAATTTTTGGATAGGGACAGCCGGATAGCCGTCATTCAGCATAAAAGCTATTGTTATATGCATAGTTTGATGTGAGGAATGGGAATTGATTGAAATTTTCACCCGCCAATTGCCGGCTGGCCTGATTTTAAGGTTTGAGAATCTTGACAACGATTTTGCATACCGACAAAAATAGCATCAAGCAAAAATATCACTTATTTTTCCAATTTTCGACTTGTAGAACGATCAAGTATACTATTCCTTGGATTCTAAGATTTTTTTCAAGTGATTATTTTCAAAGTTGGGAAAAATGAAAAATTATTCTAAGTCCCCATTCGTAGTTCTTTTTGATTCGTATTGCTTCGGCGCAAAGTAGGTAGGGACACTTATGGATTTCTCAATTTTTGGATAGGGACAGCCGGATAGCCGTCATTCAGCATAAAAGCTATTGTTATATGCATAGTTTGATGTGAGGAATGGGAATTGATTGAAATTTTCACCCGCCAATTGCCGGCTGGCCTGATTTTAAGGTTTGAGAATCTTGACAACGATTTTGCATACCGACAAAAATAGCATCAAGCAAAAATATCACTTATTTTTCCAATTTTCGACTTGTAGAACGATCAAGTATACTATTCTTTGGATTCTATGATTTTTTTCAAGTGATTATTTTCAAAGTTGGGAAAAATGAAAAATTATTCTAAGTCCCCATTCGTAGTTCTTTTTGATTCGTATTGCTTCGGCGCAAAGTAGGTAGGGACACTTATGGATTTCTCAATTTTTGGATAGGGACAGCCGGATAGCCGTCATTCAGCATAAAAGCTATTGTTATATGCATAGTTTGATGTGAGGAATGGGAATTGATTGAAATTTTCACCCGCCAATTGCCGGCTGGCCTGATTTTAAGGTTTGAGAATCTTGACAACGATTTTGCATACCGACAAAAATAGCATCAAGCAAAAATATCACTTATTTTTCCAATTTTCGACTTGTAGAACGATCAAGTATACTATTCCTTGGATTCTAAGATTTTTTTCAAGTGATTATTTTCAAAGTTGGGAAAAATGAAAAATTATTCTAAGTCCCCATTCGTAGTTCTTTTTG
>NW_026973974.1:5000-12500 GCF_034640455.1 Diachasmimorpha longicaudata | reverse complement strand
AAGACATCATTGAAAATTAATAATATCGGTTACTTGATAAATTATAAATTAGTTACATAGAATTTATTTTTATTTTAGGCATTCAATTATATATGAATATATATTTTTTTCAATGAAAAATTCTGTGATGCTATTTTTGCATACCAACAAAAATAGGATCAACGTTCCAAGACATCATTGAAAATTAATAATATCGGTTACTTGATAAAATATAAATTAGTTGTATAGAATTTAGTTTCATTTTATGCATTCAATTATATCTGAATATATATTTTTTTCAATTAAAAATTCTGTGATGCAATTTTTGCATACCAACAAAAATAGCATCAACGTTTCAAGTCATCATTAAAAATTAATAATATCGGTTACTTGATAAATTATAAATTAGTTACATAGAATTTATTTTTATTTTAGGCATTCAATTATATATGAATATATATTTTTTTCAATGAAAAATTCTGTGATGCTATTTTTGCATACCAACAAAAATAGCATCAACGTTCCAAGACATCATTGAAAATTAATAATATCGGTTACTTGATAAATTATAAATTAGTTACATAGAATTTATTTTTATTTTAGGCATTCAATTATATATGAATATATATTTTTTTCAATGAAAAATTCTGTGATGCTATTTTTGCATACCAACAAAAATAGGATCAACGTTCCAAGACATCATTGAAAATTAATAATATCGGTTACTTGATAAAATATAAATTAGTTGTATAGAATTTAGTTTCATTTTATGCATTCAATTATATCTGAATATATATTTTTTTCAATTAAAAATTCTGTGATGCTATTTTTGCATACCAACAAAAATAGCATCAACTTTTCAAGTCATCACTAAAAATTAATAATATCGGTTACCTGATAAATTATAAATTAGTTATATAGAATTTAGTTTAATTTTATGCATTCAATTATATATGAATATAATTTTTTTCAATTAAAAATTCTGTGATGCTATTTTTGCATACCAACAAAAATAGCATCAACGTTCCAAGACATCATTGAAAATTAATAATATCGGTTACTTGATAAACTATAAAATAGTTGTATAGAATTTAGTTTAATTTTATGGATTCAATTATATATGAATATATATTTTTTTTAATTAAAAATTCTGTGATTCTATTTTTGCATACCAACAAAAATAGGATCAACGTTCCAAGACATCATTGAAAATTAATAATATCGGTTACTTGATAAATTATAAATTAGTTACATAGAATTTATTTTTATTTTAGGCATTCAATTATATATGAATATATATTTTTTTCAATGAAAAATTCTGTGATGCTATTTTTGCATACCAACAAAAATAGCATCAACGTTCCAAGACATCATTGAAAATTAATAATATCGGTTACTTGATAAAATATAAATTAGTTGTATAGAATTTATTTTTATTTTAGGCATTCAATTATATATGAATATATATTTTTTTCAATGAAAAATTCTGTGATGCTATTTTTGCATACCAACAAAAATAGGATCAACGTTCCAAGACATCATTGAAAATTAATAATATCGGTTACTTGATAAAATATAAATTAGTTGTATAGAATTTAGTTTCATTTTATGCATTCAATTATATATGAATATATATTTTTTTTAATTAAAAATTCTGTGATGCTATTTTTGCATACCAACAAAAATAGGATCAACGTTCCAAGACATCATTGAAAATTAATAATATCGGTTACTTGATAAAATATAAATTAGTTGTATAGAATTTAGTTTCATTTTATGCATTCAATTATATCTGAATATATATTTTTTTCAATTAAAAATTCTGTGATGCTATTTTTGCATACCAACAAAAATAGCATCAACTTTTCAAGTCATCACTAAAAATTAATAATATCGGTTACCTGATAAATTATAAATTAGTTATATAGAATTTAGTTTAATTTTATGCATTCAATTATATATGAATATAATTTTTTTCAATTAAAAATTCTGTGATGCTATTTTTGCATACCAACAAAAATAGCATCAACGTTCCAAGACATCATTGAAAATTAATAATATCGGTTACTTGATAAACTATAAAATAGTTGTATAGAATTTAGTTTAATTTTATGGATTCAATTATATATGAATATATATTTTTTTTAATTAAAAATTCTGTGATTCTATTTTTGCATACCAACAAAAATAGGATCAACGTTCCAAGACATCATTGAAAATTAATAATATCGGTTACTTGATAAATTATAAATTAGTTACATAGAATTTATTTTTATTTTAGGCATTCAATTATATATGAATATATATTTTTTTCAATGAAAAATTCTGTGATGCTATTTTTGCATACCAACAAAAATAGCATCAACGTTCCAAGACATCATTGAAAATTAATAATATCGGTTACTTGATAAAATATAAATTAGTTGTATAGAATTTATTTTTATTTTAGGCATTCAATTATATATGAATATATATTTTTTTCAATGAAAAATTCTGTGATGCTATTTTTGCATACCAACAAAAATAGGATCAACGTTCCAAGACATCATTGAAAATTAATAATATCGGTTACTTGATAAAATATAAATTAGTTGTATAGAATTTAGTTTCATTTTATGCATTCAATTATATATGAATATATATTTTTTTTAATTAAAAATTCTGTGATGCTATTTTTGCATACCAACAAAAATAGGATCAACGTTCCAAGACATCATTGAAAATTAATAATATCGGTTACTTGATAAAATATAAATTAGTTGTATAGAATTTAGTTTCATTTTATGCATTCAATTATATCTGAATATATATTTTTTTCAATTAAAAATTCTGTGATGCTATTTTTGCATACCAACAAAAATAGCATCAACTTTTCAAGTCATCACTAAAAATTAATAATATCGGTTACCTGATAAATTATAAATTAGTTATATAGAATTTAGTTTAATTTTATGCATTCAATTATATATGAATATAATTTTTTTCAATTAAAAATTCTGTGATGCTATTTTTGCATACCAACAAAAATAGCATCAACGTTCCAAGACATCATTGAAAATTAATAATATCGGTTACTTGATAAACTATAAAATAGTTGTATAGAATTTAGTTTAATTTTATGGATTCAATTATATATGAATATATATTTTTTTTAATTAAAAATTCTGTGATTCTATTTTTGCATACCAACAAAAATAGGATCAACGTTCCAAGACATCATTGAAAATTAATAATATCGGTTACTTGATAAATTATAAATTAGTTACATAGAATTTATTTTTATTTTAGGCATTCAATTATATATGAATATATATTTTTTTCAATGAAAAATTCTGTGATGCTATTTTTGCATACCAACAAAAATAGCATCAACGTTCCAAGACATCATTGAAAATTAATAATATCGGTTACTTGATAAAATATAAATTAGTTGTATAGAATTTATTTTTATTTTAGGCATTCAATTATATATGAATATATATTTTTTTCAATGAAAAATTCTGTGATGCTATTTTTGCATACCAACAAAAATAGGATCAACGTTCCAAGACATCATTGAAAATTAATAATATCGGTTACTTGATAAAATATAAATTAGTTGTATAGAATTTAGTTTCATTTTATGCATTCAATTATATATGAATATATATTTTTTTTAATTAAAAATTCTGTGATGCTATTTTTGCATACCAACAAAAATAGGATCAACGTTCCAAGACACCACTGAAAATTAATAATATCGGTTACTTGATAAAATATAAATTAGTTGTATAGAATTTAGTTTAATTTTATGCATTCAATTATATTTGAATATATATTTTTTTCAATTAAAAATTCTGTGATGCTATTTTTGCATACCAACAAAAATAGAATCAAGCAAAAATATCACTTATTTTTCCAATTTTCGACTTGTAGAACGATCAAGTATACTATTCTTTGGATTCTAAGATTTTTTTCAAGTGATTATTTTCAAAGTTGGGAAAAATGAAAAATTATTCTAAGTCCCCATTCGTAGTTCTTTTTGATTCGTATTGCTTCGGCGCAAAGTAGGTAGGGACACTTATGGATTTCTCAATTTTTGGATAGGGACAGCCGGATAGCCGTCATTCAGCATAAAAGCTATTGTTATATGCATAGTTTGATGTGAGGAATGGGAATTGATTGAAATTTTCACCCGCCAATTGCCGGCTGGCCTGATTTTAAGGTTTGAGAATCTTGACAACGATTTTGCATACCGACAAAAATAGCATCAAGCAAAAATATCACTTATTTTTCCAATTTTCGACTTGTAGAACGATCAAGTATACTATTCTTTGGATTCTAAGATTTTTTTCAAGTGATTATTTTCAAAGTCGGGAAAAATGAAAAATTATTCTAAGTCCCCATTCGTAGTTCTTTTTGATTCGTATTGCTTCGGCGCAAAGTAGGTAGGGACACTTATGGATTTCTCAATTTTTGGATAGGGACAGCCGGATAGCCGTCATTCAGCATAAAAGCTATTGTTATATGCATAGTTTGATGTGAGGAATGGGAATTGATTGAAATTTTCACCCGCCAATTGCCGGCTGGCCTGATTTTAAGGTTTGAGAATCTTGACAACGATTTTGCATACCGACAAAAATAGCATCAAGCAAAAATATCACTTATTTTTCCAATTTTCGACTTGTAGAACGATCAAGTATACTATTCTTTGGATTCTAAGATTTTTTTCAAGTGATTATTTTCAAAGTTGGGAAAAATGAAAAATTATTCTAAGTCCCCATTCGTAGTTCTTTTTGATTCGTATTGCTTCGGCGCAAAGTAGGTAGGGACACTTATGGATTTCTCAATTTTTGGATAGGGACAGCCGGATAGCCGTCATTCAGCATAAAAGCTATTGTTATATGCATAGTTTGATGTGAGGAATGGGAATTGATTGAAATTTTCACCCGCCAATTGCCGGCTGGCCTGATTTTAAGGTTTGAGAATCTTGACAACGATTTTGCATACCGACAAAAATAGCATCAAGCAAAAATATCACTTATTTTTCCAATTTTCGACTTGTAGAACGATCAAGTATACTATTCTTTGGATTCTATGATTTTTTTCAAGTGATTATTTTCAAAGTTGGGAAAAATGAAAAATTATTCTAAGTCCCCATTCGTAGTTCTTTTTGATTCGTATTGCTTCGGCGCAAAGTAGGTAGGGACACTTATGGATTTCTCAATTTTTGGATAGGGACAGCCGGATAGCCGTCATTCAGCATAAAAGCTATTGTTATATGCATAGTTTGATGTGAGGAATGGGAATTGATTGAAATTTTCACCCGCCAATTGCCGGCTGGCCTGATTTTAAGGTTTGAGAATCTTGACAACGATTTTGCATACCGACAAAAATAGCATCAAGCAAAAATATCACTTATTTTTCCAATTTTCGACTTGTAGAACGATCAAGTATACTATTCTTTGGATTCTAAGATTTTTTTCAAGTGATTATTTTCAAAGTTGGGAAAAATGAAAAATTATTCTAAGTCCCCATTCGTAGTTCTTTTTGATTCGTATTGCTTCGGCGCAAAGTAGGTAGGGACACTTATGGATTTCTCAATTTTTGGATAGGGACAGCCGGATAGCCGTCATTCAGCATAAAAGCTATTGTTATATGCATAGTTTGATGTGAGGAATGGGAATTGATTGAAATTTTCACCCGCCAATTGCCGGCTGGCCTGATTTTAAGGTTTGAGAATCTTGACAACGATTTTGCATACCGACAAAAATAGCATCAAGCAAAAATATCACTTATTTTTCCAATTTTCGACTTGTAGAACGATCAAGTATACTATTCTTTGGATTCTAAGATTTTTTTCAAGTGATTATTTTCAAAGTTGGGAAAAATGAAAAATTATTCTAAGTCCCCATTCGTAGTTCTTTTTGATTCGTATTGCTTCGGCGCAAAGTAGGTAGGGACACTTATGGATTTCTCAATTTTTGGATAGGGACAGCCGGATAGCCGTCATTCAGCATAAAAGCTATTGTTATATGCATAGTTTGATGTGAGGAATGGGAATTGATTGAAATTTTCACCCGCCAATTGCCGGCTGGCCTGATTTTAAGGTTTGAGAATCTTGACAACGATTTTGCATACCGACAAAAATAGCATCAAGCAAAAATATCACTTATTTTTCCAATTTTCGACTTGTAGAACGATCAAGTATACTATTCTTTGGATTCTAAGATTTTTTTCAAGTGATTATTTTCAAAGTCGGGAAAAATGAAAAATTATTCTAAGTCCCCATTCGTAGTTCTTTTTGATTCGTATTGCTTCGGCGCAAAGTAGGTAGGGACACTTATGGATTTCTCAATTTTTGGATAGGGACAGCCGGATAGCCGTCATTCAGCATAAAAGCTATTGTTATATGCATAGTTTGATGTGAGGAATGGGAATTGATTGAAATTTTCACCCGCCAATTGCCGGCTGGCCTGATTTTAAGGTTTGAGAATCTTGACAACGATTTTGCATACCGACAAAAATAGCATCAAGCAAAAATATCACTTATTTTTCCAATTTTCGACTTGTAGAACGATCAAGTATACTATTCTTTGGATTCTAAGATTTTTTTCAAGTGATTATTTTCAAAGTTGGGAAAAATGAAAAATTATTCTAAGTCCCCATTCGTAGTTCTTTTTGATTCGTATTGCTTCGGCGCAAAGTAGGTAGGGACACTTATGGATTTCTCAATTTTTGGATAGGGACAGCCGGATAGCCGTCATTCAGCATAAAAGCTATTGTTATATGCATAGTTTGATGTGAGGAATGGGAATTGATTGAAATTTTCACCCGCCAATTGCCGGCTGGCCTGATTTTAAGGTTTGAGAATCTTGACAACGATTTTGCATACCGACAAAAATAGCATCAAGCAAAAATATCACTTATTTTTCCAATTTTCGACTTGTAGAACGATCAAGTATACTATTCTTTGGATTCTAAGATTTTTTTCAAGTGATTATTTTCAAAGTTGGGAAAAATGAAAAATTATTCTAAGTCCCCATTCGTAGTTCTTTTTGATTCGTATTGCTTCGGCGCAAAGTAGGTAGGGACACTTATGGATTTCTCAATTTTTGGATAGGGACAGCCGGATAGCCGTCATTCAGCATAAAAGCTATTGTTATATGCATAGTTTGATGTGAGGAATGGGAATTGATTGAAATTTTCACCCGCCAATTGCCGGCTGGCCTGATTTTAAGGTTTGAGAATCTTGACAACGATTTTGCATACCGACAAAAATAGCATCAAGCAAAAATATCACTTATTTTTCCAATTTTCGACTTGTAGAACGATCAAGTATACTATTCTTTGGATTCTAAGATTTTTTTCAAGTGATTATTTTCAAAGTTGGGAAAAATGAAAAATTATTCTAAGTCCCCATTCGTAGTTCTTTTTGATTCGTATTGCTTCGGCGCAAAGTAGGTAGGGACACTTATGGATTTCTCAATTTTTGGATAGGGACAGCCGGATAGCCGTCATTCAGCATAAAAGCTATTGTTA
>NW_026973973.1:20000-42500 GCF_034640455.1 Diachasmimorpha longicaudata | reverse complement strand
TACTTGGAGTGAAGTAAGTTAACGCTCTGTTAAAAAAAAAATGAGTGAAAAAGTAATAATATTATATCCTTTTACACACGAAATATCAAACGCCGTAGCGCGTACCACATAGAGAGTCATTCTGTCTTCGACTTGGACTCGTGGCAATGCTGTGCTATACTATAAGCGAAGTATACTTGGGTATGGGAAGCGAAGCCATTGCCCGACCTAGTATAAAACACGTGCATCAAGAGTCCCGCGTACTTGTACCTGTAGGTCCACTTCGACCGCCTGAACATAGAATATATTGCCCGTTCCATGATTACATTGTCAACCTTTATATGAATAAATATTGAATAATAAATTAATTATATATAAAAGGGAATTTAATATAATTGTGTGCATTCAATTATATACAAATATATATTTTTTTTTAATTAAAAATCCTGTGATGCTATTTTTGCATACCAACAAAAATAGCATCAACATTTAAGTCATCATTAAAAATTAATAATATCGGTTACTTGATAATTTATACATCAGTTATACAGGTTTTATTTTAATTTTGTACATTTAAATATATGAATATATATTTTTTTCAATTAAAAATTCTGTGATGCTATTTTTGCATACCAACAAAAATAGCATCAACGTTTCAAGTCATCATTAAAAATTAATAATATCGGTTACTTGATAAATTATAAATTAGTTACATAGAATTTATTTTTATTTTAGGCATTCAATTATATATGAATATATATTTTTTTCAATGAAAAATTCTGTGATGCTATTTTTGCATACCAACAAAAATAGCATCAACGTTCCAAGACATCATTGAAAATTAATAATATCGGTTACTTGATAAATTATAAATTAGTTACATAGAATTTATTTTTATTTTAGGCATTCAATTATATATGAATATATATTTTTTTCAATGAAAAATTCTGTGATGCTATTTTTGCATACCAACAAAAATAGGATCAACGTTCCAAGACATCATTGAAAATTAATAATATCGGTTACTTGATAAATTATAAATTAGTTACATAGAATTTATTTTTATTTTAGGCATTCAATTATATATGAATATATATTTTTTTCAATGAAAAATTCTGTGATGCTATTTTTGCATACCAACAAAAATAGGATCAACGTTCCAAGACATCATTGAAAATTAATAATATCGGTTACTTGATAAATTATAAATTAGTTACATAGAATTTATTTTTATTTTAGGCATTCAATTATATATGAATATATATTTTTTTCAATGAAAAATTCTGTGATGCTATTTTTGCATACCAACAAAAATAGGATCAACGTTCCAAGACATCATTGAAAATTAATAATATCGGTTACTTGATAAATTATAAATTAGTTACATAGAATTTATTTTTATTTTAGGCATTCAATTATATATGAATATATATTTTTTTCAATGAAAAATTCTGTGATGCTATTTTTGCATACCAACAAAAATAGGATCAACGTTCCAAGACATCATTGAAAATTAATAATATCGGTTACTTGATAAATTATAAATTAGTTACATAGAATTTATTTTTATTTTAGGCATTCAATTATATATGAATATATATTTTTTTCAATGAAAAATTCTGTGATGCTATTTTTGCATACCAACAAAAATAGGATCAACGTTCCAAGACATCATTGAAAATTAATAATATCGGTTACTTGATAAATTATAAATTAGTTACATAGAATTTATTTTTATTTTAGGCATTCAATTATATATGAATATATATTTTTTTCAATGAAAAATTCTGTGATGCTATTTTTGCATACCAACAAAAATAGATTCAACGTTCCAAGACATCATTGAAAATTAATAATATCGGTTACTTGATAAAATATAAATTAGTTGTATAGAATTTATTTTTATTTTAGGCATTCAATTATATATGAATATATATTTTTTTCAATGAAAAATTCTGTGATGCTATTTTTGCATACCAACAAAAATAGGATCAACGTTCCAAGACATCATTGAAAATTAATAATGTCGGTTACTTGATAAAATATAAATTAGTTGTATAGAATTTAGTTTCATTTTATGCATTCAATTATATATGAATATATATTTTTTTTAATTAAAAATTCTGTGATGCTATTTTTGCATACCAACAAAAATAGGATCAACGTTCCAAGACACCACTGAAAATTAATAATATCGGTTACTTGATAAAATATAAATTAGTTGTATAGAATTTAGTTTAATTTTATGCATTCAATTATATCTGAATATATATTTTTTTCAATTAAAAATTCTGTGATGCTATTTTTGCATACCAACAAAAATAGCATCAACGTTCCAAGACATCATTGAAAATTAATAATATCGGTTACTTGATAAAATATAAATCAGTTGTATAGAATTTAGTTTAATTTTATGCATTCAATTATATCTGAATATATATTTTTTTCAATTAAAAATTCTGTGATGCTATTTTTGCATACCAACAAAAATAGCATCAACTTTTCAAGTCATCACTAAAAATTAATAATATCGGTTACCTGATAAATTATAAATTAGTTATATAGAATTTAGTTTAATTTTATGCATTCAATTATATATGAATATAATTTTTTTCAATTAAAAATTCTGTGATGCTATTTTTGCATACCAACAAAAATAGCATCAACGTTCCAAGACATCATTGAAAATTAATAATATCGGTTACTTGATAAACTATAAAATAGTTGTATAGAATTTAGTTTAATTTTATGGATTCAATTATATATGAATATATATTTTTTTCAATGAAAAATTCTGTGATGCTATTTTTGCATACCAACAAAAATAGGATCAACGTTCCAAGACATCATTGAAAATTAATAATATCGGTTACTTGATAAATTATAAATTAGTTACATAGAATTTATTTTTATTTTAGGCATTCAATTATATATGAATATATATTTTTTTCAATGAAAAATTCTGTGATGCTATTTTTGCATACCAACAAAAATAGGATCAACGTTCCAAGACATCATTGAAAATTAATAATATCGGTTACTTGATAAATTATAAATTAGTTACATAGAATTTATTTTTATTTTAGGCATTCAATTATATATGAATATATATTTTTTTCAATGAAAAATTCTGTGATGCTATTTTTGCATACCAACAAAAATAGGATCAACGTTCCAAGACATCATTGAAAATTAATAATATCGGTTACTTGATAAATTATAAATTAGTTACATAGAATTTATTTTTATTTTAGGCATTCAATTATATATGAATATATATTTTTTTCAATGAAAAATTCTGTGATGCTATTTTTGCATACCAACAAAAATAGCATCAACGTTCCAAGACATCATTGAAAATTAATAATATCGGTTACTTGATAAAATATAAATTAGTTGTATAGAATTTATTTTTATTTTAGGCATTCAATTATATATGAATATATATTTTTTTCAATGAAAAATTCTGTGATGCTATTTTTGCATACCAACAAAAATAGGATCAACGTTCCAAGACATCATTGAAAATTAATAATATCGGTTACTTGATAAAATATAAAGTAGTTGTATAGAATTTAGTTTCATTTTATGCATTCAATTATATATGAATACATATTTTTTTCAATTAAAAATTCTGTGATGCTATTTTTGCATACCAACAAAAATAGCATCAACTTTTCAAGTCATCACTAAAAATTAATAATATCGGTTACCTGATAAATTATAAATTAGTTATATAGAATTTAGTTTAATTTTATGCATTCAATTATATATGAATATAATTTTTTTCAATTAAAAAGTCTGTGATGCTATTTTTGCATACCAACAAAAATAGCATCAACGTTCCAAGACATCATTGAAAATTAATAATATCGGTTACTTGATAAACTATAAAATAGTTGTATAGAATTTAGTTTAATTTTATGGATTCAATTATATATGAATATATATTTTTTTCAATGAAAAATTCTGTGATGCTATTTTTGCATACCAACAAAAATAGGATCAACGTTCCAAGACATCATTGAAAATTAATAATATCGGTTACTTGATAAATTATAAATTAGTTACATAGAATTTATTTTTATTTTAGGCATTCAATTATATATGAATATATATTTTTTTCAATGAAAAATTCTGTGATGCTATTTTTGCATACCAACAAAAATAGGATCAACGTTCCAAGACATCATTGAAAATTAATAATATCGGTTACTTGATAAATTATAAATTAGTTACATAGAATTTATTTTTATTTTAGGCATTCAATTA
This sequence comes from Diachasmimorpha longicaudata, assembly GCF_034640455.1. Lineage (NCBI taxonomy): Eukaryota > Metazoa > Arthropoda > Insecta > Hymenoptera > Braconidae > Diachasmimorpha > Diachasmimorpha longicaudata. Next base: position 38,249 of record NW_026973973.1, on the reverse strand, counting down.
TATATGAATATATATTTTTTTCAATGAAAAATTCTGTGATGCTATTTTTGCATACCAACAAAAATAGCATCAACGTTCCAAGACATCATTGAAAATTAATAATATCGGTTACTTGATAAAATATAAATTAGTTGTATAGAATTTATTTTTATTTTAGGCATTCAATTATATATGAATATATATTTTTTTCAATGAAAAATTCTGTGATGCTATTTTTGCATACCAACAAAAATAGGATCAACGTTCCAAGACATCATTGAAAATTAATAATATCGGTTACTTGATAAAATATAAATTAGTTGTATAGAATTTAGTTTCATTTTATGCATTCAATTATATATGAATATATATTTTTTTCAATTAAAAATTCTGTGATGCTATTTTTGCATACCAACAAAAATAGCATCAACTTTTCAAGTCATCACTAAAAATTAATAATATCGGTTACCTGATAAATTATAAATTAGTTATATAGAATTTAGTTTAATTTTATGCATTCACTTATATATGAATATAATTTTTTTCAATTAAAAATTCTGTGATGCTATTTTTGCATACCGACAAAAATAGCATCAAGCAAAAATATCACTTATTTTTCCAATTTTCGACTTGTAGAACGATCAAGTATACTATTCTTTGGATTCTAAGATTTTTTTCAAGTGATTATTTTCAAAGTTGGGAAAAATGAAAAATTATTCTAAGTCCCCATTCGTAGTTCTTTTTGATTCGTATTGCTTCGGCGCAAAGTAGGTAGGGACACTTATGGATTTCTCAATTTTTGGATAGGGACAGCCGGATAGCCGTCATTCAGCATAAAAGCTATTGTTATATGCATAGTTTGATGTGAGGAATGGGAATTGATTGAAATTTTCACCCGCCACTTGCCGGCTGGCCTGATTTTAAGGTTTGAGAATCTTGACAACGATTTTGCATACCGACAAAAATAGCATCAAGCAAAAATATCACTTATTTTTCCAATTTTCGACTTGTAGAACGATCAAGTATACTATTCTTTGGATTCTAAGATTTTTTTCAAGTGATTATTTTCAAAGTTGGGAAAAATGAAAAATTATTCTAAGTCCCCATTCGTAGTTCTTTTTGATTCGTATTGCTTCGGCGCAAAGTAGGTAGGGACACTTATGGCTTTCTCAATTTTTGGATAGGGACAGCCGGATAGCCGTCATTCAGCATAAAAGCTATTGTTATATGCATAGTTTGATGTGAGGAATGGGAATTGATTGAAATTTTCACCCGCCACTTGCCGGCTGGCCTGATTTTAAGGTTTGAGAATCTTGACAACGATTTTGCATACCGACAAAAATAGCATCAAGCAAAAATATCACTTATTTTTCCAATTTTCGACTTGTAGAACGATCAAGTATACTATTCTTTGGATTCTAAGATTTTTTTCAAGTGATTATTTTCAAAGTTGGGAAAAATGAAAAATTATTCTAAGTCCCCATTCGTAGTTCTTTTTGATTCGTATTGCTTCGGCGCAAAGTAGGTAGGGACACTTATGGCTTTCTCAATTTTTGGATAGGGACAGCCGGATAGCCGTCATTCAGCATAAAAGCTATTGTTATATGCATAGTTTGATGTGAGGAATGGGAATTGATTGAAATTTTCACCCGCCAATTGCCGGCTGGCCTGATTTTAAGGTTTGAGAATCTTGACAACGATTTTGCATACCGACAAAAATAGCATCAAGCAAAAATATCACTTATTTTTCCAATTTTCGACTTGTAGAACGATCAAGTATACTATTCTTTGGATTCTAAGATTTTTTTCAAGTGATTATTTTCAAAGTTGGGAAAAATGAAAAATTATTCTAAGTCCCCATTCGTAGTTCTTTTTGATTCGTATTGCTTCGGCGCAAAGTAGGTAGGGACACTTATGGATTTCTCAATTTTTGGATAGGGACAGCCGGATAGCCGTCATTCAGCATAAAAGCTATTGTTATATGCATAGTTTGATGTGAGGAATGGGAATTGATTGAAATTTTCACCCGCCACTTGCCGGCTGGCCTGATTTTAAGGTTTGAGAATCTTGACAACGATTTTGCATACCGACAAAAATAGCATCAAGCAAAAATATCACTTATTTTTCCAATTTTCGACTTGTAGAACGATCAAGTATACTATTCTTTGGATTCTAAGATTTTTTTCAAGTGATTATTTTCAAAGTTGGGAAAAATGAAAAATTATTCTAAGTCCCCATTCGTAGTTCTTTTTGATTCGTATTGCTTCGGCGCAAAGTAGGTAGGGACACTTATGGCTTTCTCAATTTTTGGATAGGGACAGCCGGATAGCCGTCATTCAGCATAAAAGCTATTGTTATATGCATAGTTTGATGTGAGGAATGGGAATTGATTGAAATTTTCACCCGCCACTTGCCGGCTGGCCTGATTTTAAGGTTTGAGAATCTTGACAACGATTTTGCATACCGACAAAAATAGCATCAAGCAAAAATATCACTTATTTTTCCAATTTTCGACTTGTAGAACGATCAAGTATACTATTCTTTGGATTCTAAGATTTTTTTCAAGTGATCATTTTCAAAGTTGGGAAAAATGAAAAATTATTCTAAGTCCCCATTCGTAGTTCTTTTTGATTCGTATTGCTTCGGCGCAAAGTAGGTAGGGACACTTATGGCTTTCTCAATTTTTGGATAGGGACAGCCGGATAGCCGTCATTCAGCATAAAAGCTATTGTTATATGCATAGTTTGATGTGAGGAATGGGAATTGATTGAAATTTTCACCCGCCAATTGCCGGCTGGCCTGATTTTAAGGTTTGAGAATCTTGACAACGATTTTGCATACCGACAAAAATAGCATCAAGCAAAAATATCACTTATTTTTCCAATTTTCGACTTGTAGAACGATCAAGTATACTATTCTTTGGATTCTAAGTTTTTTTTCAAGTGATTATTTTCAAAGTTGGGAAAAATGAAAAATTATTCTGTCCCCATTCGTAGTTCTTTTTGATTCGTATTGCTTCGGCGCAAAGTAGGTAGGGACACTTATGGCTTTCTCAATTTTTGGATAGGGACAGCCGGATAGCCGTCATTCAGCATAAACGCTATTGTTATATGCATAGTTTGATGTGAGGAATGGGAATTGATTGAAATTTTCACCCGCCAATTGCCGGCTGGCCTGATTTTAAGGTTTGAGAATCTTGACAACGATTTTGCATACCGACAAAAATAGCATCAAGCAAAAATATCACTTATTTTTCCAATTTTCGACTTGTAGAACGATCAAGTATACTATTCTTTGGATTCTAAGTTTTTTTTCAAGTGATTATTTTCAAAGTTGGGAAAAATGAAAAATTATTCTAAGTCCCCATTCGTAGTTCTTTTTGATTCGTATTGCTTCGGCGCAAAGTAGGTAGGGACACTTATGGCTTTCTCAATTTTTGGATAGGGACAGCCGGATAGCCGTCATTCAGCATAAAAGCTATTGTTATATGCATAGTTTGATGTGAGGAATGGGAATTGATTGAAATTTTCACCCGCCAATTGCCGGCTGGCCTGATTTTAAGGTTTGAGAATCTTGACAACGATTTTGCATACCGACAAAAATAGCATCAAGCAAAAATATCACTTATTTTTCCAATTTTCGACTTGTAGAACGATCAAGTATACTATTCTTTGGATTCTAAGTTTTTTTTCAAGTGATTATTTTCAAAGTTGGGAAAAATGAAAAATTATTCTAAGTCCCCATTCGTAGTTCTTTTTGATTCGTATTGCTTCGGCGCAAAGTAGGTAGGGACACTTATGGCTTTCTCAATTTTTGGATAGGGACAGCCGGATAGCCGTCATTCAGCATAAAAGCTATTGTTATATGCATAGTTTGATGTGAGGAATGGGAATTGATTGAAATTTTCACCCGCCAATTGCCGGCTGGCCTGATTTTAAGGTTTGAGAATCTTGACAACGATTTTGCATACCGACAAAAATAGCATCAAGCAGAAATATCACTTATTTTTCCAATTTTCGACTTGTAGAACGATCAAGTATACTATTCTTTGGATTCTAAGTTTTTTTTCAAGTGATTATTTTCAAAGTTGGGAAAAATGAAAAATTATTCTAAGTCCCCATTCGTAGTTCTTTTTGATTCGTATTGCTTCGGCGCAAAGTAGGTAGGGACACTTATGGCTTTCTCAATTTTTGGATAGGGACAGCCGGATAGCCGTCATTCAGCATAAAAGCTATTGTTATATGCATAGTTTGATGTGAGGAATGGGAATTGATTGAAATTTTCACCCGCCAATTGCCGGCTGGCCTGATTTTAAGGTTTGAGAATCTTGACAACGATTTTGCATACCGACAAAAATAGCATCAAGCAGAAATATCACTTATTTTTCCAATTTTCGACTTGTAGAACGATCAAGTATACTATTCTTTGGATTCTAAGTTTTTTTTCAAGTGATTATTTTCAAAGTTGGGAAAAATGAAAAATTATTCTAAGTCCCCATTCGTAGTTCTTTTTGATTCGTATTGCTTCGGCGCAAAGTAGGTAGGGACACTTATGGCTTTCTCAATTTTTGGATAGGGACAGCCGGATAGCCGTCATTCAGCATAAAAGCTATTGTTATATGCATAGTTTGATGTGAGGAATGGGAATTGATTGAAATTTTCACCCGCCAATTGCCGGCTGGCCTGATTTTAAGGTTTGAGAATCTTGACAACGATTTTGCATACCGACAAAAATAGCATCAAGCAAAAATATCACTTATTTTTCCAATTTTCGACTTGTAGAACGATCAAGTATACTATTCTTTGGATTCTAAGATTTTTTTCAAGTGATTATTTTCAAAGTTGGGAAAAATGAAAAATTATTCTAAGTCCCCATTCGTAGTTCTTTTTGATTCGTATTGCTTCGGCGCAAAGTAGGTAGGGACACTTATGGCTTTCTCAATTTTTGGATAGGGACAGCCGGATAGCCGTCATTCAGCATAAAAGCTATTGTTATATGCATAGTTTGATGTGAGGAATGGGAATTGATTGAAATTTTCACCCGCCACTTGCCGGCTGGCCTGATTTTAAGGTTTGAGAATCTTGACAACGATTTTGCATACCGACAAAAATAGCATCAAGCAAAAATATCACTTATTTTTCCAATTTTCGACTTGTAGAACGATCAAGTATACTATTCTTTGGATTCTAAGATTTTTTTCAAGTGATTATTTTCAAAGTTGGGAAAAATGAAAAATTATTCTAAGTCCCCATTCGTAGTTCTTTTTGATTCGTATTGCTTCGGCGCAAAGTAGGTAGGGACACTTATGGCTTTCTCAATTTTTGGATAGGGACAGCCGGATAGCCGTCATTCAGCATAAAAGCTATTGTTATATGCATAGTTTGATGTGAGGAATGGGAATTGATTGAAATTTTCACCCGCCAATTGCCGGCTGGCCTGATTTTAAGGTTTGAGAATCTTGACAACGATTTTGCATACCGACAAAAATAGCATCAAGCAAAAATATCACTTATTTTTCCAATTTTCGACTTGTAGAACGATCAAGTATACTATTCTTTGGATTCTAAGATTTTTTTCAAGTGATTATTTTCAAAGTTGGGAAAAATGAAAAATTATTCTAAGTCCCCATTCGTAGTTCTTTTTGATTCGTATTGCTTCGGCGCAAAGTAGGTAGGGACACTTATGGATTTCTCAATTTTTGGATAGGGACAGCCGGATAGCCGTCATTCAGCATAAAAGCTATTGTTATATGCATAGTTTGATGTGAGGAATGGGAATTGATTGAAATTTTCACCCGCCACTTGCCGGCTGGCCTGATTTTAAGGTTTGAGAATCTTGACAACGATTTTGCATACCGACAAAAATAGCATCAAGCAAAAATATCACTTATTTTTCCAATTTTCGACTTGTAGAACGATCAAGTATACTATTCTTTGGATTCTAAGATTTTTTTCAAGTGATTATTTTCAAAGTTGGGAAAAATGAAAAATTATTCTAAGTCCCCATTCGTAGTTCTTTTTGATTCGTATTGCTTCGGCGCAAAGTAGGTAGGGACACTTATGGCTTTCTCAATTTTTGGATAGGGACAGCCGGATAGCCGTCATTCAGCATAAAAGCTATTGTTATATGCATAGTTTGATGTGAGGAATGGGAATTGATTGAAATTTTCACCCGCCAATTGCCGGCTGGCCTGATTTTAAGGTTTGAGAATCTTGACAACGATTTTGCATACCGACAAAAATAGCATCAAGCAAAAATATCACTTATTTTTCCAATTTTCGACTTGTAGAACGATCAAGTATACTATTCTTTGGATTCTAAGATTTTTTTCAAGTGATTATTTTCAAAGTTGGGAAAAATGAAAAATTATTCTAAGTCCCCATTCGTAGTTCTTTTTGATTCGTATTGCTTCGGCGCAAAGTAGGTAGGGACACTTATGGATTTCTCAATTTTTGGATAGGGACAGCCGGATAGCCGTCATTCAGCATAAAAGCTATTGTTATATGCATAGTTTGATGTGAGGAATGGGAATTGATTGAAATTTTCACCCGCCACTTGCCGGCTGGCCTGATTTTAAGGTTTGAGAATCTTGACAACGATTTTGCATACCGACAAAAATAGCATCAAGCAAAAATATCACTTATTTTTCCAATTTTCGACTTGTAGAACGATCAAGTATACTATTCTTTGGATTCTAAGATTTTTTTCAAGTGATTATTTTCAAAGTTGGGAAAAATGAAAAATTATTCTAAGTCCCCATTCGTAGTTCTTTTTGATTCGTATTGCTTCGGCGCAAAGTAGGTAGGGACACTTATGGATTTCTCAATTTTTGGATAGGGACAGCCGGATAGCCGTCATTCAGCATAAAAGCTATTGTTATATGCATAGTTTGATGTGAGGAATGGGAATTGATTGAAATTTTCACCCGCCACTTGCCGGCTGGCCTGATTTTAAGGTTTGAGAATCTTGACAACGATTTTGCATACCGACAAAAATAGCATCAAGCAAAAATATCACTTATTTTTCCAATTTTCGACTTGTAGAACGATCAAGTATACTATTCTTTGGATTCTAAGATTTTTTTCAAGTGATTATTTTCAAAGTTGGGAAAAATGAAAAATTATTCTAAGTCCCCATTCGTAGTTCTTTTTGATTCGTATTGCTTCGGCGCAAAGTAGGTAGGGACACTTATGGCTTTCTCAATTTTTGGATAGGGACAGCCGGATAGCCGTCATTCAGCATAAAAGCTATTGTTATATGCATAGTTTGATGTGAGGAATGGGAATTGATTGAAATTTTCACCCGCCACTTGCCGGCTGGCCTGATTTTAAGGTTTGAGAATCTTGACAACGATTTTGCATACCGACAAAAATAGCATCAAGCAAAAATATCACTTATTTTTCCAATTTTCGACTTGTAGAACGATCAAGTATACTATTCTTTGGATTCTAAGATTTTTTTCAAGTGATTATTTTCAAAGTTGGGAAAAATGAAAAATTATTCTAAGTCCCCATTCGTAGTTCTTTTTGATTCGTATTGCTTCGGCGCAAAGTAGGTAGGGACACTTATGGCTTTCTCAATTTTTGGATAGGGACAGCCGGATAGCCGTCATTCAGCATAAAAGCTATTGTTATATGCATAGTTTGATGTGAGGAATGGGAATTGATTGAAATTTTCACCCGCCAATTGCCGGCTGGCCTGATTTTAAGGTTTGAGAATCTTGACAACGATTTTGCATACCGACAAAAATAGCATCAAGCAAAAATATCACTTATTTTTCCAATTTTCGACTTGTAGAACGATCAAGTATACTATTCTTTGGATTCTAAGATTTTTTTCAAGTGATTATTTTCAAAGTTGGGAAAAATGAAAAATTATTCTAAGTCCCCATTCGTAGTTCTTTTTGATTCGTATTGCTTCGGCGCAAAGTAGGTAGGGACACTTATGGATTTCTCAATTTTTGGATAGGGACAGCCGGATAGCCGTCATTCAGCATAAAAGCTATTGTTATATGCATAGTTTGATGTGAGGAATGGGAATTGATTGAAATTTTCACCCGCCACTTGCCGGCTGGCCTGATTTTAAGGTTTGAGAATCTTGACAACGATTTTGCATACCGACAAAAATAGCATCAAGCAAAAATATCACTTATTTTTCCAATTTTCGACTTGTAGAACGATCAAGTATACTATTCTTTGGATTCTAAGATTTTTTTCAAGTGATTATTTTCAAAGTTGGGAAAAATGAAAAATTATTCTAAGTCCCCATTCGTAGTTCTTTTTGATTCGTATTGCTTCGGCGCAAAGTAGGTAGGGACACTTATGGCTTTCTCAATTTTTGGATAGGGACAGCCGGATAGCCGTCATTCAGCATAAAAGCTATTGTTATATGCATAGTTTGATGTGAGGAATGGGAATTGATTGAAATTTTCACCCGCCACTTGCCGGCTGGCCTGATTTTAAGGTTTGAGAATCTTGACAACGATTTTGCATACCGACAAAAATAGCATCAAGCAAAAATATCACTTATTTTTCCAATTTTCGACTTGTAGAACGATCAAGTATACTATTCTTTGGATTCTAAGATTTTTTTCAAGTGATTATTTTCAAAGTTGGGAAAAATGAAAAATTATTCTAAGTCCCCATTCGTAGTTCTTTTTGATTCGTATTGCTTCGGCGCAAAGTAGGTAGGGACACTTATGGCTTTCTCAATTTTTGGATAGGGACAGCCGGATAGCCGTCATTCAGCATAAAAGCTATTGTTATATGCATAGTTTGATGTGAGGAATGGGAATTGATTGAAATTTTCACCCGCCAATTGCCGGCTGGCCTGATTTTAAGGTTTGAGAATCTTGACAACGATTTTGCATACCGACAAAAATAGCATCAAGCAAAAATATCACTTATTTTTCCAATTTTCGACTTGTAGAACGATCAAGTATACTATTCTTTGGATTCTAAGATTTTTTTCAAGTGATTATTTTCAAAGTTGGGAAAAATGAAAAATTATTCTAAGTCCCCATTCGTAGTTCTTTTTGATTCGTATTGCTTCGGCGCAAAGTAGGTAGGGACACTTATGGATTTCTCAATTTTTGGATAGGGACAGCCGGATAGCCGTCATTCAGCATAAAAGCTATTGTTATATGCATAGTTTGATGTGAGGAATGGGAATTGATTGAAATTTTCACCCGCCACTTGCCGGCTGGCCTGATTTTAAGGTTTGAGAATCTTGACAACGATTTTGCATACCGACAAAAATAGCATCAAGCAAAAATATCACTTATTTTTCCAATTTTCGACTTGTAGAACGATCAAGTATACTATTCTTTGGATTCTAAGATTTTTTTCAAGTGATTATTTTCAAAGTTGGGAAAAATGAAAAATTATTCTAAGTCCCCATTCGTAGTTCTTTTTGATTCGTATTGCTTCGGCGCAAAGTAGGTAGGGACACTTATGGCTTTCTCAATTTTTGGATAGGGACAGCCGGATAGCCGTCATTCAGCATAAAAGCTATTGTTATATGCATAGTTTGATGTGAGGAATGGGAATTGATTGAAATTTTCACCCGCCACTTGCCGGCTGGCCTGATTTTAAGGTTTGAGAATCTTGACAACGATTTTGCATACCGACAAAAATAGCATCAAGCAAAAATATCACTTATTTTTCCAATTTTCGACTTGTAGAACGATCAAGTATACTATTCTTTGGATTCTAAGATTTTTTTCAAGTGATCATTTTCAAAGTTGGGAAAAATGAAAAATTATTCTAAGTCCCCATTCGTAGTTCTTTTTGATTCGTATTGCTTCGGCGCAAAGTAGGTAGGGACACTTATGGCTTTCTCAATTTTTGGATAGGGACAGCCGGATAGCCGTCATTCAGCATAAAAGCTATTGTTATATGCATAGTTTGATGTGAGGAATGGGAATTGATTGAAATTTTCACCCGCCAATTGCCGGCTGGCCTGATTTTAAGGTTTGAGAATCTTGACAACGATTTTGCATACCGACAAAAATAGCATCAAGCAAAAATATCACTTATTTTTCCAATTTTCGACTTGTAGAACGATCAAGTATACTATTCTTTGGATTCTAAGATTTTTTTCAAGTGATTATTTTCAAAGTTGGGAAAAATGAAAAATTATTCTAAGTCCCCATTCGTAGTTCTTTTTGATTCGTATTGCTTCGGCGCAAAGTAGGTAGGGACACTTATGGATTTCTCAATTTTTGGATAGGGACAGCCGGATAGCCGTCATTCAGCATAAAAGCTATTGTTATATGCATAGTTTGATGTGAGGAATGGGAATTGATTGAAATTTTCACCCGCCACTTGCCGGCTGGCCTGATTTTAAGGTTTGAGAATCTTGACAACGATTTTGCATACCGACAAAAATAGCATCAAGCAAAAATATCACTTATTTTTCCAATTTTCGACTTGTAGAACGATCAAGTATACTATTCTTTGGATTCTAAGTTTTTTTTCAAGTGATTATTTTCAAAGTTGGGAAAAATGAAAAATTATTCTAAGTCCCCATTCGTAGTTCTTTTTGATTCGTATTGCTTCGGCGCAAAGTAGGTAGGGACACTTATGGCTTTCTCAATTTTTGGATAGGGACAGCCGGATAGCCGTCATTCAGCATAAAAGCTATTGTTATATGCATAGTTTGATGTGAGGAATGGGAATTGATTGAAATTTTCACCCGCCACTTGCCGGCTGGCCTGATTTTAAGGTTTGAGAATCTTGACAACGATTTTGCATACCGACAAAAATAGCATCAAGCAAAAATATCACTTATTTTTCCAATTTTCGACTTGTAGAACGATCAAGTATACTATTCTTTGGATTCTAAGATTTTTTTCAAGTGATTATTTTCAAAGTTGGGAAAAATGAAAAATTATTCTAAGTCCCCATTCGTAGTTCTTTTTGATTCGTATTGCTTCGGCGCAAAGTAGGTAGGGACACTTATGGCTTTCTCAATTTTTGGATAGGGACAGCCGGATAGCCGTCATTCAGCATAAAAGCTATTGTTATATGCATAGTTTGATGTGAGGAATGGGAATTGATTGAAATTTTCACCCGCCAATTGCCGGCTGGCCTGATTTTAAGGTTTGAGAATCTTGACAACGATTTTGCATACCGACAAAAATAGCATCAAGCAAAAATATCACTTATTTTTCCAATTTTCGACTTGTAGAACGATCAAGTATACTATTCTTTGGATTCTAAGATTTTTTTCAAGTGATTATTTTCAAAGTTGGGAAAAATGAAAAATTATTCTAAGTCCCCATTCGTAGTTCTTTTTGATTCGTATTGCTTCGGCGCAAAGTAGGTAGGGACACTTATGGATTTCTCAATTTTTGGATAGGGACAGCCGGATAGCCGTCATTCAGCATAAAAGCTATTGTTATATGCATAGTTTGATGTGAGGAATGGGAATTGATTGAAATTTTCACCCGCCACTTGCCGGCTGGCCTGATTTTAAGGTTTGAGAATCTTGACAACGATTTTGCATACCGACAAAAATAGCATCAAGCAAAAATATCACTTATTTTTCCAATTTTCGACTTGTAGAACGATCAAGTATACTATTCTTTGGATTCTAAGATTTTTTTCAAGTGATTATTTCCAAAGTTGGGAAAAATGAAAAATGATTCTAAGTCCCCATTCGTAGTTCTTTTTGATTCGTATTGCTTCGGCGCAAAGTAGGTAGGGACACTTATGGCTTTCTCAATTTTTGGATAGGGACAGCCGGATAGCCGTCATTCAGCATAAAAGCTATTGTTATATGCATAGTTTGATGTGAGGAATGGGAATTGATTGAAATTTTCACCCGCCACTTGCCGGCTGGCCTGATTTTAAGGTTTGAGAATCTTGACAACGATTTTGCATACCGACAAAAATAGCATCAAGCAAAAATATCACTTATTTTTCCAATTTTCGACTTGTAGAACGATCAAGTATACTATTCTTTGGATTCTAAGATTTTTTTCAAGTGATCATTTTCAAAGTTGGGAAAAATGAAAAATTATTCTAAGTCCCCATTCGTAGTTCTTTTTGATTCGTATTGCTTCGGCGCAAAGTAGGTAGGGACACTTATGGATTTCTCAATTTTTGGATAGGGACAGCCGGATAGCCGTCATTCAGCATAAAAGCTATTGTTATATGCATAGTTTGATGTGAGGAATGGGAATTGATTGAAATTTTCACCCGCCAATTGCCGGCTGGCCTGATTTTAAGGTTTGAGAATCTTGACAACGATTTTGCATACCGACAAAAATAGCATCAAGCAAAAATATCACTTATTTTTCCAATTTTCGACTTGTAGAACGATCAAGTATACTATTCTTTGGATTCTAAGTTTTTTTTCAAGTGATTATTTTCAAAGTTGGGAAAAATGAAAAATTATTCTAAGTCCCCATTCGTAGTTCTTTTTGATTCGTATTGCTTCGGCGCAAAGTAGGTAGGGACACTTATGGATTTCTCAATTTTTGGATAGGGACAGCCGGATAGCCGTCATTCAGCATAAAAGCTATTGTTATATGCATAGTTTGATGTGAGGAATGGGAATTGATTGAAATTTTCACCCGCCACTTGCCGGCTGGCCTGATTTTAAGGTTTGAGAATCTTGACAACGATTTTGCATACCGACAAAAATAGCATCAAGCAAAAATATCACTTATTTTTCCAATTTTCGACTTGTAGAACGATCAAGTATACTATTCTTTGGATTCTAAGATTTTTTTCAAGTGATCATTTTCAAAGTTGGGAAAAATGAAAAATTATTCTAAGTCCCCATTCGTAGTTCTTTTTGATTCGTATTGCTTCGGCGCAAAGTAGGTAGGGACACTTATGGCTTTCTCAATTTTTGGATAGGGACAGCCGGATAGCCGTCATTCAGCATAAAAGCTATTGTTATATGCATAGTTTGATGTGAGGAATGGGAATTGATTGAAATTTTCACCCGCCAATTGCCGGCTGGCCTGATTTTAAGGTTTGAGAATCTTGACAACGATTTTGCATACCGACAAAAATAGCATCAAGCAAAAATATCACTTATTTTTCCAATTTTCGACTTGTAGAACGATCAAGTATACTATTCTTTGGATTCTAAGATTTTTTTCAAGTGATTATTTTCAAAGTTGGGAAAAATGAAAAATTATTCTAAGTCCCCATTCGTAGTTCTTTTTGATTCGTATTGCTTCGGCGCAAAGTAGGTAGGGACACTTATGGATTTCTCAATTTTTGGATAGGGACAGCCGGATAGCCGTCATTCAGCATAAAAGCTATTGTTATATGCATAGTTTGATGTGAGGAATGGGAATTGATTGAAATTTTCACCCGCCAATTGCCGGCTGGCCTGATTTTAAGGTTTGAGAATCTTGACAACGATTTTGCATACCGACAAAAATAGCATCAAGCAAAAATATCACTTATTTTTCCAATTTTCGACTTGTAGAACGATCAAGTATACTATTCTTTGGATTCTAAGATTTTTTTCAAGTGATTATTTTCAAAGTTGGGAAAAATGAAAAATTATTCTAAGTCCCCATTCGTAGTTCTTTTTGATTCGTATTGCTTCGGCGCAAAGTAGGTAGGGACACTTATGGATTTCTCAATTTTTGGATAGGGACAGCCGGATAGCCGTCATTCAGCATAAAAGCTATTGTTATATGCATAGTTTGATATGAGGAATGGGAATTGATTGAAATTTTCACCCGCCAATTGCCGGCTGGCCTGATTTTAAGGTTTGAGAATCTTGACAACGATTTTGCATACCGACAAAAATAGCATCAAGCAAAAATATCACTTATTTTTCCAATTTTCGACTTGTAGAACGATCAAGTATACTATTCTTTGGATTCTAAGATTTTTTTCAAGTGATTATTTTCAAAGTTGGGAAAAATGAAAAATTATTCTAAGTCCCCATTCGTAGTTCTTTTTGATTCGTATTGCTTCGGCGCAAAGTAGGTAGGGACACTTATGGATTTCTCAATTTTTGGATAGGGACAGCCGGATAGCCGTCATTCAGCATAAAAGCTATTGTTATATGCATAGTTTGATGTGAGGAATGGGAATTGATTGAAATTTTCACCCGCCAATTGCCGGCTGGCCTGATTTTAAGGTTTGAGAATCTTGACAACGATTTTGCATACCGACAAAAATAGCATCAAGCAAAAATATCACTTATTTTTCCAATTTTCGACTTGTAGAACGATCAAGTATACTATTCTTTGGATTCTAAGATTTTTTTCAAGTGATTATTTTCAAAGTTGGGAAAAATGAAAAATTATTCTAAGTCCCCATTCGTAGTTCTTTTTGATTCGTATTGCTTCGGCGCAAAGTAGGTAGGGACACTTATGGATTTCTCAATTTTTGGATAGGGACAGCCGGATAGCCGTCATTCAGCATAAAAGCTATTGTTATATGCATAGTTTGATGTGAGGAATGGGAATTGATTGAAATTTTCACCCGCCACTTGCCGGCTGGCCTGATTTTAAGGTTTGAGAATCTTGACAACGATTTTGCATACCGACAAAAATAGCATCAAGCAAAAATATCACTTATTTTTCCAATTTTCGACTTGTAGAACGATCAAGTATACTATTCTTTGGATTCTAAGATTTTTTTCAAGTGATCATTTTCAAAGTTGGGAAAAATGAAAAATTATTCTAAGTCCCCATTCGTAGTTCTTTTTGATTCGTATTGCTTCGGCGCAAAGTAGGTAGGGACACTTATGGCTTTCTCAATTTTTGGATAGGGACAGCCGGATAGCCGTCATTCAGCATAAAAGCTATTGTTATATGCATAGTTTGATGTGAGGAATGGGAATTGATTGAAATTTTCACCCGCCAATTGCCGGCTGGCCTGATTTTAAGGTTTGAGAATCTTGACAACGATTTTGCATACCGACAAAAATAGCATCAAGCAAAAATATCACTTATTTTTCCAATTTTCGACTTGTAGAACGATCAAGTATACTATTCTTTGGATTCTAAGATTTTTTTCAAGTGATTATTTTCAAAGTTGGGAAAAATGAAAAATTATTCTAAGTCCCCATTCGTAGTTCTTTTTGATTCGTATTGCTTCGGCGCAAAGTAGGTAGGGACACTTATGGATTTCTCAATTTTTGGATAGGGACAGCCGGATAGCCGTCATTCAGCATAAAAGCTATTGTTATATGCATAGTTTGATGTGAGGAATGGGAATTGATTGAAATTTTCACCCGCCAATTGCCGGCTGGCCTGATTTTAAGGTTTGAGAATCTTGACAACGATTTTGCATACCGACAAAAATAGCATCAAGCAAAAATATCACTTATTTTTCCAATTTTCGACTTGTAGAACGATCAAGTATACTATTCTTTGGATTCTAAGATTTTTTTCAAGTGATTATTTTCAAAGTTGGGAAAAATGAAAAATTATTCTAAGTCCCCATTCGTAGTTCTTTTTGATTCGTATTGCTTCGGCGCAAAGTAGGTAGGGACACTTATGGATTTCTCAATTTTTGGATAGGGACAGCCGGATAGCCGTCATTCAGCATAAAAGCTATTGTTATATGCATAGTTTGATATGAGGAATGGGAATTGATTGAAATTTTCACCCGCCAATTGCCGGCTGGCCTGATTTTAAGGTTTGAGAATCTTGACAACGATTTTGCATACCGACAAAAATAGCATCAAGCAAAAATATCACTTATTTTTCCAATTTTCGACTTGTAGAACGATCAAGTATACTATTCTTTGGATTCTAAGATTTTTTTCAAGTGATTATTTTCAAAGTTGGGAAAAATGAAAAATTATTCTAAGTCCCCATTCGTAGTTCTTTTTGATTCGTATTGCTTCGGCGCAAAGTAGGTAGGGACACTTATGGATTTCTCAATTTTTGGATAGGGACAGCCGGATAGCCGTCATTCAGCATAAAAGCTATTGTTATATGCATAGTTTGATGTGAGGAATGGGAATTGATTGAAATTTTCACCCGCCAATTGCCGGCTGGCCTGATTTTAAGGTTTGAGAATCTTGACAACGATTTTGCATACCGACAAAAATAGCATCAAGCAAAAATATCACTTATTTTTCCAATTTTCGACTTGTAGAACGATCAAGTATACTATTCTTTGGATTCTAAGATTTTTTTCAAGTGATTATTTTCAAAGTTGGGAAAAATGAAAAATTATTCTAAGTCCCCATTCGTAGTTCTTTTTGATTCGTATTGCTTTGCTGTTTCTTGAAAGAAAAATTCAATGTCTCTTGAATGTCCTCAGGCCCGGTATTGCAAAGCAATACGAATCAAAAAGAACTACGAATGGGGGCTTAAAAAATTATATTAATTTTCATAACTCTCAAGATGTTGAAAAGCCATGAGTGTCTCTACCTACTTTTGCGCCTTTAAAAAAATCATATTAATTTTCATAACTCTCAAGATGCCCCCATGATCACATTCAATGCCTCTTGAATGTCCTCAGGCCCGGTATTGCAAAGCAATACGAATCAAAAAGAACTACGAATGGGGGCTTAAAAAATTATATTAATTTTCATAACTCTCAAGATGTTGAAAAGCCATGAGTGTCTCTACCTACTTTTGCGCCTTTAAAAAAATCATATTAATTTTCATAACTCTCAAGATGCCCCCATGATCACATTCAATGCCTCTTAAATGTCCTCAGGCCCGGTATTGCAAAGCAATACGAATCAAAAAGAACTACGAATGGGGGCTTAAAAAATTATATTAATTTTTATAACTCTCAAGATGTTGAAACGCCATGAGTGTCTCTACCTACTTTTGCGCCTTTAAAAAAATCATATTAATTTTCATAACTCTCAAGATGCCCCCATGATCACATTCAATGCCTCTTGAATGTCCTCAGGCCCGGTATTGCAAAGCAATACGAATCAAAAAGAACTACGAATGGGGGCTTAAAAAATTATATTAATTTTCATAACTCTCAAGATGTTGAAAAGCCATGAGTGTCTCTACCTACTTTTGCGCCTTTAAAAAAATCATATTAATTTTCATAACTCTCAAGATGCCCCCATGATCACATTCAATGCCTCTTGAATGTCCTCAGGCCCGGTATTGCAAAGCAATACGAATCAAAAAGAACTACGAATGGGGGCTTAAAAAATTATATTAATTTTCATAACTCTCAAGATGTTGAAAAGCCATGAGTGTCTCTACCTACTTTTGCGCCTTTAAAAAAATCATATTAATTTTCATAACTCTCAAGATGCCCCCATGATCACATTCAATGCCTCTTGAATGTCCTCAGGCCCGGTATTGCAAAGCAATACGAATCAAAAAGAACTACGAATGGGGGCTTAAAAAATTATATTAATTTTCATAACTCTCAAGATGTTGAAAAGCCATGAGTGTCTCTACCTACTTTTGCGCCTTTAAAAAAATCATATTAATTTTCATAACTCTCAAGATGCCCCCATGATCACATTCAATGCCTCTTAAATGTCCTCAGGCCCGGTATTGCAAAGCAATACGAATCAAAAAGAACTACGAATGGGGGCTTAAAAAATTATATTAATTTTTATAACTCTCAAGATGTTGAAACGCCATGAGTGTCTCTACCTACTTTTGCGCCTTTAAAAAAATCATATTAATTTTCATAACTCTCAAGATGCCCCCATGATCACATTCAATGCCTCTTGAATGTCCTCAGGCCCGGTATTGCAAAGCAATACGAATCAAAAAGAACTACGAATGGGGGCTTAAAAAATTATATTAATTTTCATAACTCTCAAGATGTTGAAAAGCCATGAGTGTCTCTACCTACTTTTGCGCCTTTAAAAAAATCATATTAATTTTCATAACTCTCAAGATGCCCCCATGATCACATTCAATGCCTCTTGAATGTCCTCAGGCCCGGTATTGCAAAGCAATACGAATCAAAAAGAACTACGAATGGGGGCTTAAAAAATTATATTAATTTTCATAACTCTCAAGATGTTGAAAAGCCATGAGTGTCTCTACCTACTTTTGCGCCTTTAAAAAAATCATATTAATTTTCATAACTCTCAAGATGCCCCCATGATCACATTCAATGCCTCTTGAATGTCCTCAGGCCCGGTATTGCAAAGCAATACGAATCAAAAAGAACTACGAATGGGGGCTTAAAAAATTATATTAATTTTCATAACTCTCAAGATGTTGAAAAGCCATGAGTGTCTCTACCTACTTTTGCGCCTTTAAAAAAATCATATTAATTTTCATAACTCTCAAGATGCCCCCATGATCACATTCAATGCCTCTTAAATGTCCTCAGG
>NW_026973973.1:0-10000 GCF_034640455.1 Diachasmimorpha longicaudata | reverse complement strand
TATTTTTGCATACCAACAAAAATAGGATCAACGTTCCAAGACATCATTGAAAATTAATAATATCGGTTACTTGATAAATTATAAATTAGTTACATAGAATTTATTTTTATTTTAGGCATTCAATTATATATGAATATATATTTTTTTCAATGAAAAATTCTGTGATGCTATTTTTGCATACCAACAAAAATAGGATCAACGTTCCAAGACATCATTGAAAATTAATAATATCGGTTACTTGATAAATTATAAATTAGTTACATAGAATTTATTTTTATTTTAGGCATTCAATTATATATGAATATATATTTTTTTCAATGAAAAATTCTGTGATGCTATTTTTGCATACCAACAAAAATAGGATCAACGTTCCAAGACATCATTGAAAATTAATAATATCGGTTACTTGATAAATTATAAATTAGTTACATAGAATTTATTTTTATTTTAGGCATTCAATTATATATGAATATATATTTTTTTCAATGAAAAATTCTGTGATGCTATTTTTGCATACCAACAAAAATAGGATCAACGTTCCAAGACATCATTGAAAATTAATAATATCGGTTACTTGATAAAATATAAATTAGTTGTATAGAATTTATTTTTATTTTAGGCATTCAATTATATATGAATATATATTTTTTTCAATGAAAAATTCTGTGATGCTATTTTTGCATACCAACAAAAATAGGATCAACGTTCCAAGACATCATTGAAAATTAATAATGTCGGTTACTTGATAAAATATAAATTAGTTGTATAGAATTTAGTTTCATTTTATGCATTCAATTATATATGAATATATATTTTTTTTAATTAAAAATTCTGTGATGCTATTTTTGCATACCAACAAAAATAGGATCAACGTTCCAAGACACCACTGAAAATTAATAATATCGGTTTCTTGATAAAATATAAATTAGTTGTATAGAATTTAGTTTAATTTTATGCATTCAATTATATCTGAATATATATTTTTTTCAATTAAAAATTCTGTGATGCTATTTTTGCATACCAACAAAAATAGCATCAACGTTCCAAGACATCATTGAAAATTAATAATATCGGTTACTTGATAAAATATAAATCAGTTGTATAGAATTTAGTTTAATTTTATGCATTCAATTATATCTGAATATATATTTTTTTCAATTAAAAATTCTGTGATGCTATTTTTGCATACCAACAAAAATAGCATCAACTTTTCAAGTCATCACTAAAAATTAATAATATCGGTTACCTGATAAATTATAAATTAGTTATATAGAATTTAGTTTAATTTTATGCATTCAATTATATATGAATATAATTTTTTTCAATTAAAAATTCTGTGATGCTATTTTTGCATACCAACAAAAATAGCATCAACGTTCCAAGACATCATTGAAAATTAATAATATCGGTTACTTGATAAACTATAAAATAGTTGTATAGAATTTAGTTTAATTTTATGGATTCAATTATATATGAATATATATTTTTTTCAATGAAAAATTCTGTGATGCTATTTTTGCATACCAACAAAAATAGGATCAACGTTCCAAGACATCATTGAAAATTAATAATGTCGGTTACTTGATAAAATATAAATTAGTTGTATAGAATTTAGTTTCATTTTATGCATTCAATTATATATGAATATATATTTTTTTTAATTAAAAATTCTGTGATGCTATTTTTGCATACCAACAAAAATAGGATCAACGTTCCAAGACACCACTGAAAATTAATAATATCGGTTACTTGATAAAATATAAATTAGTTGTATAGAATTTAGTTTAATTTTATGCATTCAATTATATCTGAATATATATTTTTTTCAATTAAAAATTCTGTGATGCTATTTTTGCATACCAACAAAAATAGCATCAACGTTCCAAGACATCATTGAAAATTAATAATATCGGTTACTTGATAAAATATAAATCAGTTGTATAGAATTTAGTTTAATTTTATGCATTCAATTATATCTGAATATATATTTTTTTCAATTAAAAATTCTGTGATGCTATTTTTGCATACCAACAAAAATAGCATCAACTTTTCAAGTCATCACTAAAAATTAATAATATCGGTTACCTGATAAATTATAAATTAGTTATATAGAATTTAGTTTAATTTTATGCATTCAATTATATATGAATATAATTTTTTTCAATTAAAAATTCTGTGATGCTATTTTTGCATACCAACAAAAATAGCATCAACGTTCCAAGACATCATTGAAAATTAATAATATCGGTTACTTGATAAAATATAAATCAGTTGTATAGAATTTAGTTTAATTTTATGCATTCAATTATATCTGAATATATATTTTTTTCAATTAAAAATTCTGTGATGCTATTTTTGCATACCAACAAAAATAGCATCAACTTTTCAAGTCATCACTAAAAATTAATAATATCGGTTACCTGATAAATTATAAATTAGTTATATAGAATTTAGTTTAATTTTATGCATTCAATTATATATGAATATAATTTTTTTCAATTAAAAATTCTGTGATGCTATTTTTGCATACCAACAAAAATAGCATCAACGTTCCAAGACATCATTGAAAATTAATAATATCGGTTACTTGATAAACTATAAAATAGTTGTATAGAATTTAGTTTAATTTTATGGATTCAATTATATATGAATATATATTTTTTTCAATGAAAAATTCTGTGATGCTATTTTTGCATACCAACAAAAATAGGATCAACGTTCCAAGACATCATTGAAAATTAATAATATCGGTTACTTGATAAATTATAAATTAGTTACATAGAATTTATTTTTATTTTAGGCATTCAATTATATATGAATATATATTTTTTTCAATGAAAAATTCTGTGATGCTATTTTTGCATACCAACAAAAATAGGATCAACGTTCCAAGACATCATTGAAAATTAATAATATCGGTTACTTGATAAATTATAAATTAGTTACATAGAATTTATTTTTATTTTAGGCATTCAATTATATATGAATATATATTTTTTTCAATGAAAAATTCTGTGATGCTATTTTTGCATACCAACAAAAATAGCATCAACGTTCCAAGACATCATTGAAAATTAATAATATCGGTTACTTGATAAAATATAAATTAGTTGTATAGAATTTATTTTTATTTTAGGCATTCAATTATATATGAATATATATTTTTTTCAATGAAAAATTCTGTGATGCTATTTTTGCATACCAACAAAAATAGGATCAACGTTCCAAGACATCATTGAAAATTAATAATATCGGTTACTTGATAAAATATAAATTAGTTGTATAGAATTTAGTTTCATTTTATGCATTCAATTATATATGAATATATATTTTTTTCAATTAAAAATTCTGTGATGCTATTTTTGCATACCAACAAAAATAGCATCAACTTTTCAAGTCATCACTAAAAATTAATAATATCGGTTACCTGATAAATTATAAATTAGTTATATAGAATTTAGTTTAATTTTATGCATTCACTTATATATGAATATAATTTTTTTCAATTAAAAATTCTGTGATGCTATTTTTGCATACCGACAAAAATAGCATCAAGCAAAAATATCACTTATTTTTCCAATTTTCGACTTGTAGAACGATCAAGTATACTATTCTTTGGATTCTAAGTTTTTTTTCAAGTGATTATTTTCAAAGTTGGGAAAAATGAAAAATTATTCTAAGTCCCCATTCGTAGTTCTTTTTGATTCGTATTGCTTCGGCGCAAAGTAGGTAGGGACACTTATGGATTTCTCAATTTTTGGATAGGGACAGCCGGATAGCCGTCATTCAGCATAAAAGCTATTGTTATATGCATAGTTTGATATGAGGAATGGGAATTGATTGAAATTTTCACCCGCCAATTGCCGGCTGGCCTGATTTTAAGGTTTGAGAATCTTGACAACGATTTTGCATACCGACAAAAATAGCATCAAGCAAAAATATCACTTATTTTTCCAATTTTCGACTTGTAGAACGATCAAGTATACTATTCTTTGGATTCTAAGATTTTTTTCAAGTGATTATTTTCAAAGTTGGGAAAAATGAAAAATTATTCTAAGTCCCCATTCGTAGTTCTTTTTGATTCGTATTGCTTCGGCGCAAAGTAGGTAGGGACACTTATGGATTTCTCAATTTTTGGATAGGGACAGCCGGATAGCCGTCATTCAGCATAAAAGCTATTGTTATATGCATAGTTTGATATGAGGAATGGGAATTGATTGAAATTTTCACCCGCCAATTGCCGGCTGGCCTGATTTTAAGGTTTGAGAATCTTGACAACGATTTTGCATACCGACAAAAATAGCATCAAGCAAAAATATCACTTATTTTTCCAATTTTCGACTTGTAGAACGATCAAGTATACTATTCTTTGGATTCTAAGATTTTTTTCAAGTGATTATTTTCAAAGTTGGGAAAAATGAAAAATTATTCTAAGTCCCCATTCGTAGTTCTTTTTGATTCGTATTGCTTCGGCGCAAAGTAGGTAGGGACACTTATGGATTTCTCAATTTTTGGATAGGGACAGCCGGATAGCCGTCATTCAGCATAAAAGCTATTGTTATATGCATAGTTTGATATGAGGAATGGGAATTGATTGAAATTTTCACCCGCCAATTGCCGGCTGGCCTGATTTTAAGGTTTGAGAATCTTGACAACGATTTTGCATACCGACAAAAATAGCATCAAGCAAAAATATCACTTATTTTTCCAATTTTCGACTTGTAGAACGATCAAGTATACTATTCTTTGGATTCTAAGATTTTTTTCAAGTGATTATTTTCAAAGTTGGGAAAAATGAAAAATTATTCTAAGTCCCCATTCGTAGTTCTTTTTGATTCGTATTGCTTCGGCGCAAAGTAGGTAGGGACACTTATGGATTTCTCAATTTTTGGATAGGGACAGCCGGATAGCCGTCATTCAGCATAAAAGCTATTGTTATATGCATAGTTTGATATGAGGAATGGGAATTGATTGAAATTTTCACCCGCCAATTGCCGGCTGGCCTGATTTTAAGGTTTGAGAATCTTGACAACGATTTTGCATACCGACAAAAATAGCATCAAGCAAAAATATCACTTATTTTTCCAATTTTCGACTTGTAGAACGATCAAGTATACTATTCTTTGGATTCTAAGATTTTTTTCAAGTGATTATTTTCAAAGTTGGGAAAAATGAAAAATTATTCTAAGTCCCCATTCGTAGTTCTTTTTGATTCGTATTGCTTCGGCGCAAAGTAGGTAGGGACACTTATGGATTTCTCAATTTTTGGATAGGGACAGCCGGATAGCCGTCATTCAGCATAAAAGCTATTGTTATATGCATAGTTTGATATGAGGAATGGGAATTGATTGAAATTTTCACCCGCCAATTGCCGGCTGGCCTGATTTTAAGGTTTGAGAATCTTGACAACGATTTTGCATACCGACAAAAATAGCATCAAGCAAAAATATCACTTATTTTTCCAATTTTCGACTTGTAGAACGATCAAGTATACTATTCTTTGGATTCTAAGATTTTTTTCAAGTGATTATTTTCAAAGTTGGGAAAAATGAAAAATTATTCTAAGTCCCCATTCGTAGTTCTTTTTGATTCGTATTGCTTCGGCGCAAAGTAGGTAGGGACACTTATGGATTTCTCAATTTTTGGATAGGGACAGCCGGATAGCCGTCATTCAGCATAAAAGCTATTGTTATATGCATAGTTTGATATGAGGAATGGGAATTGATTGAAATTTTCACCCGCCAATTGCCGGCTGGCCTGATTTTAAGGTTTGAGAATCTTGAAAACGATTTTGCATACCGACAAAAATAGCATCAAGCAAAAATATCACTTATTTTTCCAATTTTCGACTTGTAGAACGATCAAGTATACTATTCTTTGGATTCTAAGATTTTTTTCAAGTGATTATTTTCAAAGTTGGGAAAAATGAAAAATTATTCTAAGTCCCCATTCGTAGTTCTTTTTGATTCGTATTGCTTCGGCGCAAAGTAGGTAGGGACACTTATGGATTTCTCAATTTTTGGATAGGGACAGCCGGATAGCCGTCATTCAGCATAAAAGCTATTGTTATATGCATAGTTTGATATGAGGAATGGGAATTGATTGAAATTTTCACCCGCCAATTGCCGGCTGGCCTGATTTTAAGGTTTGAGAATCTTGACAACGATTTTGCATACCGACAAAAATAGCATCAAGCAAAAATATCACTTATTTTTCCAATTTTCGACTTGTAGAACGATCAAGTATACTATTCTTTGGATTCTAAGATTTTTTTCAAGTGATTATTTTCAAAGTTGGGAAAAATGAAAAATTATTCTAAGTCCCCATTCGTAGTTCTTTTTGATTCGTATTGCTTCGGCGCAAAGTAGGTAGGGACACTTATGGATTTCTCAATTTTTGGATAGGGACAGCCGGATAGCCGTCATTCAGCATAAAAGCTATTGTTATATGCATAGTTTGATATGAGGAATGGGAATTGATTGAAATTTTCACCCGCCAATTGCCGGCTGGCCTGATTTTAAGGTTTGAGAATCTTGACAACGATTTTGCATACCGACAAAAATAGCATCAAGCAAAAATATCACTTATTTTTCCAATTTTCGACTTGTAGAACGATCAAGTATACTATTCTTTGGATTCTAAGATTTTTTTCAAGTGATTATTTTCAAAGTTGGGAAAAATGAAAAATTATTCTAAGTCCCCATTCGTAGTTCTTTTTGATTCGTATTGCTTCGGCGCAAAGTAGGTAGGGACACTTATGGATTTCTCAATTTTTGGATAGGGACAGCCGGATAGCCGTCATTCAGCATAAAAGCTATTGTTATATGCATAGTTTGATGTGAGGAATGGGAATTGATTGAAATTTTCACCCGCCAATTGCCGGCTGGCCTGATTTTAAGGTTTGAGAATCTTGACAACGATTTTGCATACCGACAAAAATAGCATCAAGCAAAAATATCACTTATTTTTCCAATTTTCGACTTGTAGAACGATCAAGTATACTATTCTTTGGATTCTAAGATTTTTTTCAAGTGATTATTTTCAAAGTTGGGAAAAATGAAAAATTATTCTAAGTCCCCATTCGTAGTTCTTTTTGATTCGTATTGCTTCGGCGCAAAGTAGGTAGGGACACTTATGGATTTCTCAATTTTTGGATAGGGACAGCCGGATAGCCGTCATTCAGCATAAAAGCTATTGTTATATGCATAGTTTGATATGAGGAATGGGAATTGATTGAAATTTTCACCCGCCAATTGCCGGCTGGCCTGATTTTAAGGTTTGAGAATCTTGACAACGATTTTGCATACCGACAAAAATAGCATCAAGCAAAAATATCACTTATTTTTCCAATTTTCGACTTGTAGAACGATCAAGTATACTATTCTTTGGATTCTAAGTTTTTTTTCAAGTGATTATTTTCAAAGTTGGGAAAAATGAAAAATTATTCTAAGTCCCCATTCGTAGTTCTTTTTGATTCGTATTGCTTCGGCGCAAAGTAGGTAGGGACACTTATGGATTTCTCAATTTTTGGATAGGGACAGCCGGATAGCCGTCATTCAGCATAAAAGCTATTGTTATATGCATAGTTTGATATGAGGAATGGGAATTGATTGAAATTTTCACCCGCCAATTGCCGGCTGGCCTGATTTTAAGGTTTGAGAATCTTGACAACGATTTTGCATACCGACAAAAATAGCATCAAGCAAAAATATCACTTATTTTTCCAATTTTCGACTTGTAGAACGATCAAGTATACTATTCTTTGGATTCTAAGATTTTTTTCAAGTGATTATTTTCAAAGTTGGGAAAAATGAAAAATTATTCTAAGTCCCCATTCGTAGTTCTTTTTGATTCGTATTGCTTCGGCGCAAAGTAGGTAGGGACACTTATGGATTTCTCAATTTTTGGATAGGGACAGCCGGATAGCCGTCATTCAGCATAAAAGCTATTGTTATATGCATAGTTTGATATGAGGAATGGGAATTGATTGAAATTTTCACCCGCCAATTGCCGGCTGGCCTGATTTTAAGGTTTGAGAATCTTGACAACGATTTTGCATACCGACAAAAATAGCATCAAGCAAAAATATCACTTATTTTTCCAATTTTCGACTTGTAGAACGATCAAGTATACTATTCTTTGGATTCTAAGATTTTTTTCAAGTGATTATTTTCAAAGTTGGGAAAAATGAAAAATTATTCTAAGTCCCCATTCGTAGTTCTTTTTGATTCGTATTGCTTCGGCGCAAAGTAGGTAGGGACACTTATGGATTTCTCAATTTTTGGATAGGGACAGCCGGATAGCCGTCATTCAGCATAAAAGCTATTGTTATATGCATAGTTTGATATGAGGAATGGGAATTGATTGAAATTTTCACCCGCCAATTGCCGGCTGGCCTGATTTTAAGGTTTGAGAATCTTGACAACGATTTTGCATACCGACAAAAATAGCATCAAGCAAAAATATCACTTATTTTTCCAATTTTCGACTTGTAGAACGATCAAGTATACTATTCTTTGGATTCTAAGTTTTTTTTCAAGTGATTATTTTCAAAGTTGGGAAAAATGAAAAATTATTCTAAGTCCCCATTCGTAGTTCTTTTTGATTCGTATTGCTTCGGCGCAAAGTAGGTAGGGACACTTATGGATTTCTCAATTTTTGGATAGGGACAGCCGGATAGCCGTCATTCAGCATAAAAGCTATTGTTATATGCATAGTTTGATATGAGGAATGGGAATTGATTGAAATTTTCACCCGCCAATTGCCGGCTGGCCTGATTTTAAGGTTTGAGAATCTTGACAACGATTTTGCATACCGACAAAAATAGCATCAAGCAAAAATATCACTTATTTTTCCAATTTTCGACTTGTAGAACGATCAAGTATACTATTCTTTGGATTCTAAGATTTTTTTCAAGTGATTATTTTCAAAGTTGGGAAAAATGAAAAATTATTCTAAGTCCCCATTCGTAGTTCTTTTTGATTCGTATTGCTTCGGCGCAAAGTAGGTAGGGACACTTATGGATTTCTCAATTTTTGGATAGGGACAGCCGGATAGCCGTCATTCAGCATAAAAGCTATTGTTATATGCATAGTTTGATATGAGGAATGGGAATTGATTGAAATTTTCACCCGCCAATTGCCGGCTGGCCTGATTTTAAGGTTTGAGAATCTTGACAACGATTTTGCATACCGACAAAAATAGCATCAAGCAAAAATATCACTTATTTTTCCAATTTTCGACTTGTAGAACGATCAAGTATACTATTCTTTGGATTCTAAGATTTTTTTCAAGTGATTATTTTCAAAGTTGGGAAAAATGAAAAATTATTCTAAGTCCCCATTCGTAGTTCTTTTTGATTCGTATTGCTTCGGCGCAAAGTAGGTAGGGACACTTATGGATTTCTCAATTTTTGGATAGGGACAGCCGGATAGCCGTCATTCAGCATAAAAGCTATTGTTATATGCATAGTTTGATATGAGGAATGGGAATTGATTGAAATTTTCACCCGCCAATTGCCGGCTGGCCTGATTTTAAGGTTTGAGAATCTTGACAACGATTTTGCATACCGACAAAAATAGCATCAAGCAAAAATATCACTTATTTTTCCAATTTTCGACTTGTAGAACGATCAAGTATACTATTCTTTGGATTCTAAGATTTTTTTCAAGTGATTATTTTCAAAGTTGGGAAAAATGAAAAATTATTCTAAGTCCCCATTCGTAGTTCTTTTTGATTCGTATTGCTTCGGCGCAAAGTAGGTAGGGACACTTATGGATTTCTCAATTTTTGGATAGGGACAGCCGGATAGCCGTCATTCAGCATAAAAGCTATTGTTATATGCATAGTTTGATATGAGGAATGGGAATTGATTGAAATTTTCACCCGCCAATTGCCGGCTGGCCTGATTTTAAGGTTTGAGAATCTTGACAACGATTTTGCATACCGACAAAAATAGCATCAAGCAAAAATATCACTTATTTTTCCAATTTTCGACTTG
>NW_026973972.1:37500-45951 GCF_034640455.1 Diachasmimorpha longicaudata | reverse complement strand
CCCTAGCACGAAGGAGGTTCAGCGGGTTACCCGGGCCTTTCGGCCAGGGAAGACACGCTGATTCCTTCAGTGTAGCGCGCGTGCGGCCCAGAACATCTAAGGGCATCACAGACCTGTTATTGCTCAATCTCGTGCGGCTAGAAGCCGCCTGTCCCTCTAAGAAGATTTATTTGTACGTCGGTAGTAAAAACCACTCGACCGAAATCGAGGGCCTTCAAAATACCAGAAAGTACGCCTATTTAGCAGGCTAGAGTCTCGTTCGTTATCGGAATTAACCAGACAAATCGCTCCACCAACTAAGAACGGCCATGCACCACCACCCACCGAATCAAGAAAGAGCTATCAATCTGTCAATCCTTCCGGTGTCCGGGCCTGGTGAGGTTTCCCGTGTTGAGTCAAATTAAGCCGCAGGCTCCACTCCTGGTGGTGCCCTTCCGTCAATTCCTTTAAGTTTCAGCTTTGCAACCATACTTCCCCCGGAACCCAAAAGCTTTGGTTTCCCGGAAGCTGCCCGCCGAGTCATCGGAGGAACTTCGGCGGATCGCTAGCTGGCATCGTTTATGGTTAGAACTAGGGCGGTATCTGATCGCCTTCGAACCTCTAACTTTCGTTCTTGATTAATGAAAACATTTTTGGCAAATGCTTTCGCTTCTGTTCGTCTTGCGACGATCCAAGAATTTCACCTCTAACGTCGCAATACGAATGCCCCCATCTGTCCCTATTAATCATTACCTCGGGGTTCCGAAAACCAACAAAATAGAACCGAGGTCCTATTCCATTATTCCATGCACACAAAAAAAAAAAAAAAAAAAAAAAAAAAAAAAAAAAAGAGAGTTGCCTCCTAAGCATCACTACGTGAAGCTTTCGACTATGCTGTACCTCGCAATTGCATACCAGCATTTGTTTAGTCTCATTCATCGGCTTGCTCTTTTCGCTATTTTAAGTTTTCCACATTCTTACTATCGATTTGGCTGTGGTGTTTATTTATCCTCGCATCCTCATGCGAGAACACGAGTGGACCTACATTTTTAAGTGGGATCCGAACCACTGAGTGTATATTTTTACTCCACCTCTATTTTCGATGTCTCTATATATTGTTTAATGCTAAGGGATTTTTCTGAGGGTTTTGTTTGCCCCCATTACGCGTCCTCCCCTGGAGACGGTTGTAGCTCGAGTTCCCGAGCTTCCATGGCTATTTTCTCTGTAAGTAGATCTTTTGCAAAGTCCTGAAAGATCCGAAATGATTTTTCATTTTGAGCAAGCTTTTGTACGTCCATCACGCGCATGTCCAACAGCTTCATGTACTTCTCTCTCAGGAGATCGTACCTGTCGCAGTCGATCAGAACGTGAATGTCCGTTTCTTCTTCACCACAAGGGCATAGATCTGAATCTATGGATCCCTGCTTATGAAGTCTGCTCTTGAAGTTGCCATGGCCAGTCATGAACTGGATGACAAATCTATTTGGAAGAAGCCATTCAGCTTTCATCCGTGTGATGACGTTTGGCAGATATTTGAAAGTGGTTCTACCCTTTTCAGAGTTTTGCCACTCTCTCTGCCACATTTCGTTGATTTTACTATCGATGTCTTTCAGGACTCGTGCTTTCCATTTTGCTAGCCTCTCCCCGGAATTTCGCGTCTCGGGGTCATGTACAAGATCCTCGATCTCTACTTTTTTCCCTTTTCTGTGATTATATTGCGCTGTTCTGCGGATACATTCCAGCGTGACGGGCACATTCCCCGTCAGAACCGTCAGCGCTTGCGCGGAAACGGTTCGATATGCACCTGTGACTTTGATCAGTGCAAATCTCTGAGCCATGTCAAGTTTAACCTTGACATGTTTTAGCATTCTATCGTGCCATCCTGCTGCCGCATAGGTAGCTATCGGCACGAAGAGACCTTTGTATATTGTTCCCATCGCTTTTAGACCTATTCCCCATTCTCTTCGGGCCACTCTACCTAGCCTTTCAAATAGGTCCTTGGTTCGCTCGGAGATTTTTCTCACGTGTTCTTGTACACTTAAGCCTGTACCGAAGGTGATTCCTAGGTACTTGTAGAGTTCTGTTCTTTTCACTCTGATTCCTTTGATTCTGACGTCCGGAGACGTCTTTTTGTGAAAGTTCCCTTTTGCAAGTAACATTTCACACTTTTGTGCAGCAAGCGTGAGCTTGTTCTCGTCACACCAACTAACTATCGCATCTAGTGCGGCTTGGCCTTTTTTCTCTAAATCTGTTCTGCTGTGTCCTTCAATTAGAAGTACTTGATCGTCAGCATAAGCTAACGTCTTGTAGCTCATATTTTCAAGCATGTTCAGATTTGAGTCGAAGATGAGGTTCCAAAGCGTGGGTCCGATGACTGAGCCCTGAGGGCAGCCTTTATTCACAGGCTTGATAGCCTCACGAGCAGACTCCCTCATCATTACCTTCCTGTTACAGAGGTAATTGTTGATGAGCAAGTATAGCTTTTTGGGGCAATTTTTCTCTCTGAGCGCTCTCAGAACACTGGGCCACCACACATTATCGAAGGCACCTTTTATGTCGAGGAAAATGACCATGACGTATTTTTGATTTGAGTTTTTCACTATATTTCTGAACTGGACTATGGCGTCTTCCGTGGATCTACCACATCTGAAGCCATATTGATTTTGGGATAATTGTGGTTCAATTACCCCAGTTAGTTTAGTTAGCATAAGTGCTTCCAGTATCTTACCGAGGATTGGTAGGAGACAGATTGGCCGATATGACGACGGGTCTGTTTCGTCTTTGTCAGGGCCCTTCTTAATTGTTACTACTCTCCCGATTTTCCAGGAATCTGGAAAAAGGGAGTGTATAAGACAGGCGTTGTATATTTTAAGCAGGTCTTCGCTTATTATTGGCATTGCAGCTTTCAATATGTCCAAGCTGAAGTTGTCTGGCCCGGGGGCTTTTTTCAACTTCATCTTGTTTATGCATGCTGTTAGCTCTTCTTTGGTGAAGAGTCTCATTTCGCCTTCTGGTGTTTGCTTGTTCAGAGCCCGGACTCGCCTCTGGCCCTCCGTCTCTCCATCCTCGCAGTCTTCCGGAAACAACTTATCCATCATGGCTTTGGCCGTAGCTTGCCAGTCAGTAGTGTACTCATTGTCGCACTTTATGCTATTTATTACATCTTTGGTCTTAATTTTTCCTGTCTGGAGTTTGTATACAAAACTCCATGGATCCTCGTTCCCGTTAAGGGTAACGAATTCTTTCCATTTCTTTGTGCGCGCTTCGAAAATGTTCTGTGTGTAGATCCATTTCTCCCTCCTGTATTCTTCGAGTTTTTGTGCTCTCTTTGTAGGATCTTTAGTCCTTTGAAGTTTCCTTCTGGCCCTGTATGCCACTTTTTTGAGTCTTGTGAGCTCAGGATTCCACCATGGAACCTTCCTGGCTCGACTATTCCGAATAGGAATGGACGTGTTGCAGGCTTTTCGTAGTGCTTTACTGAGGTGTTTTACCTGCTCAATGACCTGGGTTCGGTTGGTAAGATCGTTATAAGGTTTGCTATGCCACTCATGCATTAATCGCTCTGTAAAGAGATTCCAGTCGGCTTTACTAGTCACATACCCTTTGCAGCCTTCGCTGCTTTGGGTATTGACTATTTTCCCGTTTTTAGTAGGTGTAATTGTAAACGTGATTGCTCTGTGATCACTGGATGTCCACCCATCGTGTACTTTCCATCCGCAGATGTGTTCGTACATTCCAGGTGTTGCCAGTGTCACATCTGGGTGACCTTCTCCGACTTCCGATGAGACGGTAGCCGTGTCCCCCTCATTTACGACTTGCAATCCCCACTGGGCGATCAATGCTTCGAGTTTTTCACCTTTGGTGTTTGTTTTCTTTGCTCCCCATAGGGTGGAGCATGCATTAGCATCTATGGCAATTAAGAGTTCTTTACCTCTCAGCTGTTCCATCACTTTTTGCACGTGATCTATGTGTTCATCGATGTCTTGGCAGAGTTGGAAATATCCACTTGCCACATACGTGCTTTTGTTGTTGTGTATCAGCTCAGCGATCACAAAGTGTGTGTTACACAAGTGTCCGAGCTTTGTTACTGTGATTTCTGGGTTTATAACAGCTATAATCGCCCATGGTGGTGTATTCCCATGTTTAACGATCCTTGTACCCATTCCAAGGCCCTCTATACCATTTTTGTTGTTATATGGTTCTTGGAGCAAGAGAACGTCATACCCTTTTGTCACGGCTATTTGCCGGATTTCAGGCATGACTTTTCTTGCTCTTCTGCAGTTCAGTTGCACTACTTTCAAGCCTACATCCACCTGTGGATTTTTAGGGTGTTTATTGTCCATAATCTATTCGTTCCACTAGTCTCTCCAAGGCCTGCTTGTAAGATGGGCAGTCCTTGTGTGTGGCTACATGATTATGTGGCTTTTTTGCTTTCTGGCAGTTTACACATTTGTGTTCCTGCACGTTTTGTTTATTTGGGCACTCTGGCCCCTTGTGCCCCACGGTTGCACAAATCGAGCAACAAGAATCTCTCTCGCAATGCTTCGCCAAGTGGCCGAAGCCTTGGCATTTGAAGCATCGCGTGACGAGAAGGAAGTCACGGATTCTACAAGCGTTCCACTGTATATAAAGACGCTGTTTCGCCAATATGCTGTTCCTCATCTGCGGAGTAACCTCCGCGACCCAGTTCGTGGTTTTACCACCGTTCTTTCCCGTTTTAAATTTGAGAGTAAATTGCTTCTCAAACAGCTCTTTGCTCTCTGCTAGCCCATTTTGCTCATAGACAGCGCTGCCCAACTCAGCCTCTGTCATTTCTTTTGGAACATCATATATGATGATCCTTGGTAGTCTCTTTTTCGGTTCTTCGACCGAGAAGGTTTTTGTCAGAGCTTTGCTCTGACCAAGTCTTTTTGCTTCAGTTTCTGTGGGGGTCGAAATTACAATTCCCCACTTGGTGGTACGGATGTTCTTAATCCGTACCTTTTCGGTGTTCGGGTTGAACACCTTCATCAGCTGGCTTTTCGCCTGTCCCATGTTGTCAAACTCTTTTGAGTTTTTCGGTTTAAGGAACACGGTTTGGACCGGTTCCTTCCTTGATGGTTGAGCTTTAGCTGGCAGCCGTGGGGCTGTCAGCTTTCGTACAATACTGGCGTACGTAACGCCCAGCTCTTTTTTCTGGGTTTTCACCCCGACTTCCCTCAGGGAGTCTACGCTTCCCTGCAGCTTAGCACAACGCGCTGTCAGGGTAGCAATAATTTCCATTAAGGAGTCTAGGCTCCTGTCTGCTTTTTTGCCCTGGTCACTTGACGTGTCCAGGGCGTTTTTGATTATCGCGAGGTGCTTGTATGCCGTCCGCGGCACTTTATCAGTGCCGAGGTCAGCGCAAGGCACCTCTGGCTCCTCCTCACTCGAGCTATCGCTCTCGAAATGAGTGATGGTCTTCTTTTGCGTTTTCTTTGCTTTTGCCTCAGTGCTATCGCTAGAGGAGGAGCTAAGGTCGCTCCTCGCTCTCTTAAGACTTTGCTCTTCACAGTCCATTGCTGTTGCATGGCTGTCCAGCTTAGTTCCCATTTTAATATTTTTATTGATTGCGATATTTGCTCGTGTGGGCTTGTCCTTGTTCACTTGAGTCTTAGCGTGCTCAAGCCTGGATTTTGCACCTGTCTTTGTATGTGCAGTGGTATCTTTAGTGTTTGTCTTCGTGGATTTGAGTGCGGTGTTTTTCATTTTGGTATCCATACAGTTCATTTTTATTACATTCATCTTTCTCGCGCTCCAGCCTCCGTGGACCCTCAAAATTGGCACAAATGTGGTGGCTCCCATTGGGCAGCGGACACATCGTGAGAGCTACGAGTCAGATATAGCACAGATAACTGCAAGCTAAACCCGGCACCCTCTCCTCATGCAGAATTCCACCCCGCAAAAGTGGGTCCGCATTCTGGGAAAAGAGTGTCTTGCCGCTGCAGCCTCCGAACTCGCCGAAGCCGATTGGTCGAGGGGTGGCTAATCCCTCGTCCGCCCGTTTAGCCCAGGAAAGAGACCGAAGCAGCGTGTTGGTCCATCAACTCCGCAGAGATGATTTTCCTCAGCGTACCAGGCACCTCCACCAAGGTTACGGGTTTCCACACACGGCAAACATGCGGGTAGGGGCACCACTCCCTACATTTTGTGTGTTCTACAATTTGCAATCTAGTGGTACCGGTCTAGTACCCCATAGGTATCTCCCCCTCGCGTGAGTTTCAGCTCTTATTACTCAGACGCTTGTAGGATGAGGGGGATTCCATGCACACAAAAAAAAAAAAAAAAAAAAAAAAAAAAAAAAAAAAAAAAAAAAAAAAGAGAGTTGCCTCCTAAGCATCACTACGTGAAGCTTTCGACTATGCTGTACCTCGCAATTGCATACCAGCATTTGTTTAGTCTCATTCATCGGCTTGCTCTTTTCGCTATTTTAAGTTTTCCACATTCTTACTATCGATTTGGCTGTGGTGTTTATTTATCCTCGCATCCTCATGCGAGAACACGAGTGGACCTACATTTTTAAGTGGGATCCGAACCACTGAGTGTATATTTTTACTCCACCTCTATTTTCGATGTCTCTATATATTGTTTAATGCTAAGGGATTTTTCTGAGGGTTTTGTTTGCCCCCATTACGCGTCCTCCCCTGGAGACGGTTGTAGCTCGAGTTCCCGAGCTTCCATGGCTATTTTCTCTGTAAGTAGATCTTTTGCAAAGTCCTGAAAGATCCGAAATGATTTTTCATTTTGAGCAAGCTTTTGTACGTCCATCACGCGCATGTCCAACAGCTTCATGTACTTCTCTCTCAGGAGATCGTACCTGTCGCAGTCGATCAGAACGTGAATGTCCGTTTCTTCTTCACCACAAGGGCATAGATCTGAATCTATGGATCCCTGCTTATGAAGTCTGCTCTTGAAGTTGCCATGGCCAGTCATGAACTGGATGACAAATCTATTTGGAAGAAGCCATTCAGCTTTCATCCGTGTGATGACGTTTGGCAGATATTTGAAAGTGGTTCTACCCTTTTCAGAGTTTTGCCACTCTCTCTGCCACATTTCGTTGATTTTACTATCGATGTCTTTCAGGACTCGTGCTTTCCATTTTGCTAGCCTCTCCCCGGAATTTCGCGTCTCGGGGTCATGTACAAGATCCTCGATCTCTACTTTTTTCCCTTTTCTCAGATTATATTGCGCTGTTCTGCGGATACATTCCAGCGTGACGGGCACATTCCCCGTCAGAACCGTCAGCGCTTGCGCGGAAACGGTTCGATATGCACCTGTGACTTTGATCAGTGCAAATCTCTGAGCCATGTCAAGTTTAACCTTGACATGTTTTAGCATTCTATCGTGCCATCCTGCTGCCGCATAGGTAGCTATCGGCACGAAGAGACCTTTGTATATTGTTCCCATCGCTTTTAGACCTATTCCCCATTCTCTTCGGGCCACTCTACCTAGCCTTTCAAATAGGTCCTTGGTTCGCTCGGAGATTTTTCTCACGTGTTCTTGTACACTTAAGCCTGTACCGAAGGTGATTCCTAGGTACTTGTAGAGTTCTGTTCTTTTCACTCTGATTCCTTTGATTCTGACGTCCGGAGACGTCTTTTTGTGAAAGTTCCCTTTTGCAAGTAACATTTCACACTTTTGTGCAGCAAGCGTGAGCTTGTTCTCGTCACACCAACTAACTATCGCATCTAGTGCGGCTTGGCCTTTTTTCTCTAAATCTGTTCTGCTGTGTCCTTCAATTAGAAGTACTTGATCGTCAGCATAAGCTAACGTCTTGTAGCTCATATTTTCAAGCATGTTCAGATTTGAGTCGAAGATGAGGTTCCAAAGCGTGGGTCCGATGACTGAGCCCTGAGGGCAGCCTTTATTCACAGGCTTGATAGCCTCACGAGCAGACTCCCTCATCATTACCTTCCTGTTACAGAGGTAATTGTTGATGAGCAAGTATAGCTTTTTGGGGCAATTTTTCTCTCTGAGCGCTCTCAGAACACTGGGCCACCACACATTATCGAAGGCACCTTTTATGTCGAGGAAAATGACCATGACGTATTTTTGATTTGAGTTTTTCACTATATTTCTGAACTGGACTATGGCGTCTTCCGTGGATCTACCACATCTGAAGCCATATTGATTTTGGGATAATTGTGGTTCAATTACCCCAGTTAGTTTAGTTAGCATAAGTGCTTCCAGTATCTTACCGAGGATTGGTAGGAGACAGATTGGCCGATATGACGACGGGTCTGTTTCGTCTTTGTCAGGGCCCTTCTTAATTGTTACTACTCTCCCGATTTTCCAGGAATCTGGAAAAAGGGAGTGTATAAGACAGGCGTTGTATATTTTAAGCAGGTCTTCGCTTATTATTGGCATTGCAGCTTTCAATATGTCCAAGCTGAAGTTGTCTGGCCCGGGGGCTTTTTTCAACTTCATCTTGTTTATGCATGCTGTTAGCTCTTC
>NW_026973972.1:0-32500 GCF_034640455.1 Diachasmimorpha longicaudata | reverse complement strand
GAAAATTAATAATATCGGTTACTTGATAAACTATAAAATAGTTGTATAGAATTTAGTTTAATTTTATGGATTCAATTATATATGAATATATATTTTTTTTAATTAAAAATTCTGTGATGCTATTTTTGCATACCAACAAAAATAGGATCAACGTTCCAAGACACCATTGAAAATTAATAATGTCGGTTACTTGATAAAATATAAATTAGTTGTATAGAATTTAGTTTAATTTTATGCATTCAATTATATATGAATATAATTTTTTTCAATTAAAAATTCTGTGATGCTATTTTTGCATACCAACAAAAATAGCATCAACGTTCCAAGACATCATTGAAAATTAATAATATCGGTTACTTGATAAACTATAAAATAGTCGTATGGAATCTAGTTTAATTTTATGCATTCAATTATATATGAATATATATTTTTTTTAATTAAAAATTCTGTGATGCTATTTTTGCATACCAACAAAAATAGGATCAACGTTTCAAGTCATCAATAAAAATTAATAATATCGGTTACTTGGTAAATTATAAATTAGTTATATAGAATTTAGTTTAATTTTATGCATTCAATTATATATGAATATATATTTTTTACAATTAAAAATTCTGTGATGCTATTTTTGCATACCGACAAAAATAGCATCAAGCAAAAATATCACTTATTTTTCCAATTTTCGACTTGTAGAACGATCAAGTATACTATTCTTTGGATTCTAAGATTTTTTTCAAGTGATTATTTTCAAAGTTGGGAAAAATGAAAAATTATTCTAAGTCCCCATTCGTAGTTCTTTTTGATTCGTATTGCTTCGGCGCAAAGTAGGTAGGGACACTTATGGCTTTCTCAATTTTTGGATAGGGACAGCCGGATAGCCGTCATTCAGCATAAAAGCTATTGTTATATGCATAGTTTGATGTGAGGAATGGGAATTGATTGAAATTTTCACCCGCCACTTGCCGGCTGGCCTGATTTTAAGGTTTGAGAATCTTGACAACGATTTTGCATACCGACAAAAATAGCATCAAGCAAAAATATCACTTATTTTTCCAATTTTCGACTTGTAGAACGATCAAGTATACTATTCTTTGGATTCTCAGATTTTTTTCAAGTGATTATTTTCAAAGTTGGGAAAAATGAAAAATTATTCTAAGTCCCCATTCGTAGTTCTTTTTGATTCGTATTGCTTCGGCGCAAAGTAGGTAGGGACACTTATGGATTTCTCAATTTTTGGATAGGGACAGCCGGATAGCCGTCATTCAGCATAAAAGCTATTGTTATATGCATAGTTTGATGTGAGGAATGGGAATTGATTGAAATTTTCACCCGCCAATTGCCGGCTGGCCTGATTTTAAGGTTTGAGAATCTTGACAACGATTTTGCATACCGACAAAAATAGCATCAAGCAAAAATATCACTTATTTTTCCAATTTTCGACTTGTAGAACGATCAAGTATACTATTCTTTGGATTCTAAGATTTTTTTCAAGTGATTATTTTCAAAGTTGGGAAAAATGAAAAATTATTCTAAGTCCCCATTCGTAGTTCTTTTTGATTCGTATTGCTTCGGCGCAAAGTAGGTAGGGACACTTATGGCTTTCTCAATTTTTGGATAGGGACAGCCGGATAGCCGTCATTCAGCATAAAAGCTATTGTTATATGCATAGTTTGATGTGAGGAATGGGAATTGATTGAAATTTTCACCCGCCACTTGCCGGCTGGCCTGATTTTAAGGTTTGAGAATCTTGACAACGATTTTGCATACCGACAAAAATAGCATCAAGCAAAAATATCACTTATTTTTCCAATTTTCGACTTGTAGAACGATCAAGTATACTATTCTTTGGATTCTAAGATTTTTTTCAAGTGATTATTTTCAAAGTTGGGAAAAATGAAAAATTATTCTAAGTCCCCATTCGTAGTTCTTTTTGATTCGTATTGCTTCGGCGCAAAGTAGGTAGGGACACTTATGGATTTCTCAATTTTTGGATAGGGACAGCCGGATAGCCGTCATTCAGCATAAAAGCTATTGTTATATGCATAGTTTGATGTGAGGAATGGGAATTGATTGAAATTTTCACCCGCCAATTGCCGGCTGGCCTGATTTTAAGGTTTGAGAATCTTGACAACGATTTTGCATACCGACAAAAATAGCATCAAGCAAAAATATCACTTATTTTTCCAATTTTCGACTTGTAGAACGATCAAGTATACTATTCTTTGGATTCTAAGATTTTTTTCAAGTGATTATTTTCAAAGTTGGGAAAAATGAAAAATTATTCTAAGTCCCCATTCGTAGTTCTTTTTGATTCGTATTGCTTCGGCGCAAAGTAGGTAGGGACACTTATGGATTTCTCAATTTTTGGATAGGGACAGCCGGATAGCCGTCATTCAGCATAAAAGCTATTGTTATATGCATAGTTTGATGTGAGGAATGGGAATTGATTGAAATTTTCACCCGCCAATTGCCGGCTGGCCTGATTTTAAGGTTTGAGAATCTTGACAACGATTTTGCATACCGACAAAAATAGCATCAAGCAAAAATATCACTTATTTTTCCAATTTTCGACTTGTAGAACGATCAAGTATACTATTCTTTGGATTCTAAGATTTTTTTCAAGTGATTATTTTCAAAGTTGGGAAAAATGAAAAATTATTCTAAGTCCCCATTCGTAGTTCTTTTTGATTCGTATTGCTTCGGCGCAAAGTAGGTAGGGACACTTATGGATTTCTCAATTTTTGGATAGGGACAGCCGGATAGCCGTCATTCAGCATAAAAGCTATTGTTATATGCATAGTTTGATGTGAGGAATGGGAATTGATTGAAATTTTCACCCGCCAATTGCCGGCTGGCCTGATTTTAAGGTTTGAGAATCTTGACAACGATTTTGCATACCGACAAAAATAGCATCAAGCAAAAATATCACTTATTTTTCCAATTTTCGACTTGTAGAACGATCAAGTATACTATTCTTTGGATTCTAAGATTTTTTTCAAGTGATTATTTTCAAAGTTGGGAAAAATGAAAAATTATTCTAAGTCCCCATTCGTAGTTCTTTTTGATTCGTATTGCTTCGGCGCAAAGTAGGTAGGGACACTTATGGCTTTCTCAATTTTTGGATAGGGACAGCCGGATAGCCGTCATTCAGCATAAAAGCTATTGTTATATGCATAGTTTGATGTGAGGAATGGGAATTGATTGAAATTTTCACCCGCCACTTGCCGGCTGGCCTGATTTTAAGGTTTGAGAATCTTGACAACGATTTTGCATACCGACAAAAATAGCATCAAGCAAAAATATCACTTATTTTTCCAATTTTCGACTTGTAGAACGATCAAGTATACTATTCTTTGGATTCTAAGATTTTTTTCAAGTGATTATTTTCAAAGTTGGGAAAAATGAAAAATTATTCTAAGTCCCCATTCGTAGTTCTTTTTGATTCGTATTGCTTCGGCGCAAAGTAGGTAGGGACACTTATGGATTTCTCAATTTTTGGATAGGGACAGCCGGATAGCCGTCATTCAGCATAAAAGCTATTGTTATATGCATAGTTTGATGTGAGGAATGGGAATTGATTGAAATTTTCACCCGCCAATTGCCGGCTGGCCTGATTTTAAGGTTTGAGAATCTTGACAACGATTTTGCATACCGACAAAAATAGCATCAAGCAAAAATATCACTTATTTTTCCAATTTTCGACTTGTAGAACGATCAAGTATACTATTCTTTGGATTCTAAGATTTTTTTCAAGTGATTATTTTCAAAGTTGGGAAAAATGAAAAATTATTCTAAGTCCCCATTCGTAGTTCTTTTTGATTCGTATTGCTTCGGCGCAAAGTAGGTAGGGACACTTATGGATTTCTCAATTTTTGGATAGGGACAGCCGGATAGCCGTCATTCAGCATAAAAGCTATTGTTATATGCATAGTTTGATGTGAGGAATGGGAATTGATTGAAATTTTCACCCGCCAATTGCCGGCTGGCCTGATTTTAAGGTTTGAGAATCTTGACAACGATTTTGCATACCGACAAAAATAGCATCAAGCAAAAATATCACTTATTTTTCCAATTTTCGACTTGTAGAACGATCAAGTATACTATTCTTTGGATTCTAAGATTTTTTTCAAGTGATTATTTTCAAAGTTGGGAAAAATGAAAAATTATTCTAAGTCCCCATTCGTAGTTCTTTTTGATTCGTATTGCTTCGGCGCAAAGTAGGTAGGGACACTTATGGATTTCTCAATTTTTGGATAGGGACAGCCGGATAGCCGTCATTCAGCATAAAAGCTATTGTTATATGCATAGTTTGATGTGAGGAATGGGAATTGATTGAAATTTTCACCCGCCAATTGCCGGCTGGCCTGATTTTAAGGTTTGAGAATCTTGACAACGATTTTGCATACCGACAAAAATAGCATCAAGCAAAAATATCACTTATTTTTCCAATTTTCGACTTGTAGAACGATCAAGTATACTATTCTTTGGATTCTAAGATTTTTTTCAAGTGATTATTTTCAAAGTTGGGAAAAATGAAAAATTATTCTAAGTCCCCATTCGTAGTTCTTTTTGATTCGTATTGCTTCGGCGCAAAGTAGGTAGGGACACTTATGGCTTTCTCAATTTTTGGATAGGGACAGCCGGATAGCCGTCATTCAGCATAAAAGCTATTGTTATATGCATAGTTTGATGTGAGGAATGGGAATTGATTGAAATTTTCACCCGCCAATTGCCGGCTGGCCTGATTTTAAGGTTTGAGAATCTTGACAACGATTTTGCATACCGACAAAAATAGCATCAAGCAAAAATATCACTTATTTTTCCAATTTTCGACTTGTAGAACGATCAAGTATACTATTCTTTGGATTCTAAGATTTTTTTCAAGTGATTATTTTCAAAGTTGGGAAAAATGAAAAATTATTCTAAGTCCCCATTCGTAGTTCTTTTTGATTCGTATTGCTTCGGCGCAAAGTAGGTAGGGACACTTATGGCTTTCTCAATTTTTGGATAGGGACAGCCGGATAGCCGTCATTCAGCATAAAAGCTATTGTTATATGCATAGTTTGATGTGAGGAATGGGAATTGATTGAAATTTTCACCCGCCACTTGCCGGCTGGCCTGATTTTAAGGTTTGAGAATCTTGACAACGATTTTGCATACCGACAAAAATAGCATCAAGCAAAAATATCACTTATTTTTCCAATTTTCGACTTGTAGAACGATCAAGTATACTATTCTTTGGATTCTAAGATTTTTTTCAAGTGATTATTTTCAAAGTTGGGAAAAATGAAA
Source organism: Diachasmimorpha longicaudata (assembly GCF_034640455.1). Taxonomy (NCBI): domain Eukaryota; kingdom Metazoa; phylum Arthropoda; class Insecta; order Hymenoptera; family Braconidae; genus Diachasmimorpha; species Diachasmimorpha longicaudata. The sequence goes on along the minus strand of NW_026973972.1, from coordinate 27,208 downwards.
AATTATTCTAAGTCCCCATTCGTAGTTCTTTTTGATTCGTATTGCTTCGGCGCAAAGTAGGTAGGGACACTTATGGATTTCTCAATTTTTGGATAGGGACAGCCGGATAGCCGTCATTCAGCATAAAAGCTATTGTTATATGCATAGTTTGATGTGAGGAATGGGAATTGATTGAAATTTTCACCCGCCAATTGCCGGCTGGCCTGATTTTAAGGTTTGAGAATCTTGACAACGATTTTGCATACCGACAAAAATAGCATCAAGCAAAAATATCACTTATTTTTCCAATTTTCGACTTGTAGAACGATCAAGTATACTATTCTTTGGATTCTAAGATTTTTTTCAAGTGATTATTTTCAAAGTTGGGAAAAATGAAAAATTATTCTAAGTCCCCATTCGTAGTTCTTTTTGATTCGTATTGCTTCGGCGCAAAGTAGGTAGGGACACTTATGGATTTCTCAATTTTTGGATAGGGACAGCCGGATAGCCGTCATTCAGCATAAAAGCTATTGTTATATGCATAGTTTGATGTGAGGAATGGGAATTGATTGAAATTTTCACCCGCCAATTGCCGGCTGGCCTGATTTTAAGGTTTGAGAATCTTGACAACGATTTTGCATACCGACAAAAATAGCATCAAGCAAAAATATCACTTATTTTTCCAATTTTCGACTTGTAGAACGATCAAGTATACTATTCTTTGGATTCTAAGATTTTTTTCAAGTGATTATTTTCAAAGTTGGGAAAAATGAAAAATTATTCTAAGTCCCCATTCGTAGTTCTTTTTGATTCGTATTGCTTCGGCGCAAAGTAGGTAGGGACACTTATGGATTTCTCAATTTTTGGATAGGGACAGCCGGATAGCCGTCATTCAGCATAAAAGCTATTGTTATATGCATAGTTTGATGTGAGGAATGGGAATTGATTGAAATTTTCACCCGCCAATTGCCGGCTGGCCTGATTTTAAGGTTTGAGAATCTTGACAACGATTTTGCATACCGACAAAAATAGCATCAAGCAAAAATATCACTTATTTTTCCAATTTTCGACTTGTAGAACGATCAAGTATACTATTCTTTGGATTCTAAGATTTTTTTCAAGTGATTATTTTCAAAGTTGGGAAAAATGAAAAATTATTCTAAGTCCCCATTCGTAGTTCTTTTTGATTCGTATTGCTTCGGCGCAAAGTAGGTAGGGACACTTATGGCTTTCTCAATTTTTGGATAGGGACAGCCGGATAGCCGTCATTCAGCATAAAAGCTATTGTTATATGCATAGTTTGATGTGAGGAATGGGAATTGATTGAAATTTTCACCCGCCAATTGCCGGCTGGCCTGATTTTAAGGTTTGAGAATCTTGACAACGATTTTGCATACCGACAAAAATAGCATCAAGCAAAAATATCACTTATTTTTCCAATTTTCGACTTGTAGAACGATCAAGTATACTATTCTTTGGATTCTAAGATTTTTTTCAAGTGATTATTTTCAAAGTTGGGAAAAATGAAAAATTATTCTAAGTCCCCATTCGTAGTTCTTTTTGATTCGTATTGCTTCGGCGCAAAGTAGGTAGGGACACTTATGGATTTCTCAATTTTTGGATAGGGACAGCCGGATAGCCGTCATTCAGCATAAAAGCTATTGTTATATGCATAGTTTGATGTGAGGAATGGGAATTGATTGAAATTTTCACCCGCCAATTGCCGGCTGGCCTGATTTTAAGGTTTGAGAATCTTGACAACGATTTTGCATACCGACAAAAATAGCATCAAGCAAAAATATCACTTATTTTTCCAATTTTCGACTTGTAGAACGATCAAGTATACTATTCTTTGGATTCTAAGATTTTTTTCAAGTGATTATTTTCAAAGTTGGGAAAAATGAAAAATTATTCTAAGTCCCCATTCGTAGTTCTTTTTGATTCGTATTGCTTCGGCGCAAAGTAGGTAGGGACACTTATGGATTTCTCAATTTTTGGATAGGGACAGCCGGATAGCCGTCATTCAGCATAAAAGCTATTGTTATATGCATAGTTTGATGTGAGGAATGGGAATTGATTGAAATTTTCACCCGCCAATTGCCGGCTGGCCTGATTTTAAGGTTTGAGAATCTTGACAACGATTTTGCATACCGACAAAAATAGCATCAAGCAAAAATATCACTTATTTTTCCAATTTTCGACTTGTAGAACGATCAAGTATACTATTCTTTGGATTCTAAGATTTTTTTCAAGTGATTATTTTCAAAGTTGGGAAAAATGAAAAATTATTCTAAGTCCCCATTCGTAGTTCTTTTTGATTCGTATTGCTTCGGCGCAAAGTAGGTAGGGACACTTATGGATTTCTCAATTTTTGGATAGGGACAGCCGGATAGCCGTCATTCAGCATAAAAGCTATTGTTATATGCATAGTTTGATGTGAGGAATGGGAATTGATTGAAATTTTCACCCGCCAATTGCCGGCTGGCCTGATTTTAAGGTTTGAGAATCTTGACAACGATTTTGCATACCGACAAAAATAGCATCAAGCAAAAATATCACTTATTTTTCCAATTTTCGACTTGTAGAACGATCAAGTATACTATTCTTTGGATTCTAAGATTTTTTTCAAGTGATTATTTTCAAAGTTGGGAAAAATGAAAAATTATTCTAAGTCCCCATTCGTAGTTCTTTTTGATTCGTATTGCTTCGGCGCAAAGTAGGTAGGGACACTTATGGATTTCTCAATTTTTGGATAGGGACAGCCGGATAGCCGTCATTCAGCATAAAAGCTATTGTTATATGCATAGTTTGATGTGAGGAATGGGAATTGATTGAAATTTTCACCCGCCAATTGCCGGCTGGCCTGATTTTAAGGTTTGAGAATCTTGACAACGATTTTGCATACCGACAAAAATAGCATCAAGCAAAAATATCACTTATTTTTCCAATTTTCGACTTGTAGAACGATCAAGTATACTATTCTTTGGATTCTAAGATTTTTTTCAAGTGATTATTTTCAAAGTTGGGAAAAATGAAAAATTATTCTAAGTCCCCATTCGTAGTTCTTTTTGATTCGTATTGCTTCGGCGCAAAGTAGGTAGGGACACTTATGGATTTCTCAATTTTTGGATAGGGACAGCCGGATAGCCGTCATTCAGCATAAAAGCTATTGTTATATGCATAGTTTGATGTGAGGAATGGGAATTGATTGAAATTTTCACACCGCCAATTGCCGGCTGGCCTGATTTTAAGGTTTGAGAATCTTGACAACGATTTTGCATACCGACAAAAATAGCATCAAGCAAAAATATCACTTATTTTTCCAATTTTCGACTTGTAGAACGATCAAGTATACTATTCTTTGGATTCTAAGATTTTTTTCAAGTGATTATTTTCAAAGTTGGGAAAAATGAAAAATTATTCTAAGTCCCCATTCGTAGTTCTTTTTGATTCGTATTGCTTCGGCGCAAAGTAGGTAGGGACACTTATGGATTTCTCAATTTTTGGATAGGGACAGCCGGATAGCCGTCATTCAGCATAAAAGCTATTGTTATATGCATAGTTTGATGTGAGGAATGGGAATTGATTGAAATTTTCACCCGCCAATTGCCGGCTGGCCTGATTTTAAGGTTTGAGAATCTTGACAACGATTTTGCATACCGACAAAAATAGCATCAAGCAAAAATATCACTTATTTTTCCAATTTTCGACTTGTAGAACGATCAAGTATACTATTCTTTGGATTCTAAGATTTTTTTCAAGTGATTATTTTCAAAGTTGGGAAAAATGAAAAATTATTCTAAGTCCCCATTCGTAGTTCTTTTTGATTCGTATTGCTTCGGCGCAAAGTAGGTAGGGACACTTATGGATTTCTCAATTTTTGGATAGGGACAGCCGGATAGCCGTCATTCAGCATAAAAGCTATTGTTATATGCATAGTTTGATGTGAGGAATGGGAATTGATTGAAATTTTCACCCGCCAATTGCCGGCTGGCCTGATTTTAAGGTTTGAGAATCTTGACAACGATTTTGCATACCGACAAAAATAGCATCAAGCAAAAATATCACTTATTTTTCCAATTTTCGACTTGTAGAACGATCAAGTATACTATTCTTTGGATTCTAAGATTTTTTTCAAGTGATTATTTTCAAAGTTGGGAAAAATGAAAAATTATTCTAAGTCCCCATTCGTAGTTCTTTTTGATTCGTATTGCTTCGGCGCAAAGTAGGTAGGGACACTTATGGCTTTCTCAATTTTTGGATAGGGACAGCCGGATAGCCGTCATTCAGCATAAAAGCTATTGTTATATGCATAGTTTGATGTGAGGAATGGGAATTGATTGAAATTTTCACCCGCCAATTGCCGGCTGGCCTGATTTTAAGGTTTGAGAATCTTGACAACGATTTTGCATACCGACAAAAATAGCATCAAGCAAAAATATCACTTATTTTTCCAATTTTCGACTTGTAGAACGATCAAGTATACTATTCTTTGGATTCTAAGATTTTTTTCAAGTGATTATTTTCAAAGTTGGGAAAAATGAAAAATTATTCTAAGTCCCCATTCGTAGTTCTTTTTGATTCGTATTGCTTCGGCGCAAAGTAGGTAGGGACACTTATGGCTTTCTCAATTTTTGGATAGGGACAGCCGGATAGCCGTCATTCAGCATAAAAGCTATTGTTATATGCATAGTTTGATGTGAGGAATGGGAATTGATTGAAATTTTCACCCGCCAATTGCCGGCTGGCCTGATTTTAAGGTTTGAGAATCTTGACAACGATTTTGCATACCGACAAAAATAGCATCAAGCAAAAATATCACTTATTTTTCCAATTTTCGACTTGTAGAACGATCAAGTATACTATTCTTTGGATTCTAAGATTTTTTTCAAGTGATTATTTTCAAAGTTGGGAAAAATGAAAAATTATTCTAAGTCCCCATTCGTAGTTCTTTTTGATTCGTATTGCTTCGGCGCAAAGTAGGTAGGGACACTTATGGCTTTCTCAATTTTTGGATAGGGACAGCCGGATAGCCGTCATTCAGCATAAAAGCTATTGTTATATGCATAGTTTGATGTGAGGAATGGGAATTGATTGAAATTTTCACCCGCCAATTGCCGGCTGGCCTGATTTTAAGGTTTGAGAATCTTGACAACGATTTTGCATACCGACAAAAATAGCATCAAGCAAAAATATCACTTATTTTTCCAATTTTCGACTTGTAGAACGATCAAGTATACTATTCTTTGGATTCTAAGATTTTTTTCAAGTGATTATTTTCAAAGTTGGGAAAAATGAAAAATTATTCTAAGTCCCCATTCGTAGTTCTTTTTGATTCGTATTGCTTCGGCGCAAAGTAGGTAGGGACACTTATGGCTTTCTCAATTTTTGGATAGGGACAGCCGGATAGCCGTCATTCAGCATAAAAGCTATTGTTATATGCATAGTTTGATGTGAGGAATGGGAATTGATTGAAATTTTCACCCGCCAATTGCCGGCTGGCCTGATTTTAAGGTTTGAGAATCTTGACAACGATTTTGCATACCGACAAAAATAGCATCAAGCAAAAATATCACTTATTTTTCCAATTTTCGACTTGTAGAACGATCAAGTATACTATTCTTTGGATTCTAAGATTTTTTTCAAGTGATTATTTTCAAAGTTGGGAAAAATGAAAAATTATTCTAAGTCCCCATTCGTAGTTCTTTTTGATTCGTATTGCTTCGGCGCAAAGTAGGTAGGGACACTTATGGCTTTCTCAATTTTTGGATAGGGACAGCCGGATAGCCGTCATTCAGCATAAAAGCTATTGTTATATGCATAGTTTGATGTGAGGAATGGGAATTGATTGAAATTTTCACCCGCCAATTGCCGGCTGGCCTGATTTTAAGGTTTGAGAATCTTGACAACGATTTTGCATACCGACAAAAATAGCATCAAGCAAAAATATCACTTATTTTTCCAATTTTCGACTTGTAGAACGATCAAGTATACTATTCTTTGGATTCTAAGATTTTTTTCAAGTGATTATTTTCAAAGTTGGGAAAAATGAAAAATTATTCTAAGTCCCCATTCGTAGTTCTTTTTGATTCGTATTGCTTCGGCGCAAAGTAGGTAGGGACACTTATGGCTTTCTCAATTTTTGGATAGGGACAGCCGGATAGCCGTCATTCAGCATAAAAGCTATTGTTATATGCATAGTTTGATGTGAGGAATGGGAATTGATTGAAATTTTCACCCGCCAATTGCCGGCTGGCCTGATTTTAAGGTTTGAGAATCTTGACAACGATTTTGCATACCGACAAAAATAGCATCAAGCAAAAATATCACTTATTTTTCCAATTTTCGACTTGTAGAACGATCAAGTATACTATTCTTTGGATTCTAAGATTTTTTTCAAGTGATTATTTTCAAAGTTGGGAAAAATGAAAAATTATTCTAAGTCCCCATTCGTAGTTCTTTTTGATTCGTATTGCTTCGGCGCAAAGTAGGTAGGGACACTTATGGCTTTCTCAATTTTTGGATAGGGACAGCCGGATAGCCGTCATTCAGCATAAAAGCTATTGTTATATGCATAGTTTGATGTGAGGAATGGGAATTGATTGAAATTTTCACCCGCCAATTGCCGGCTGGCCTGATTTTAAGGTTTGAGAATCTTGACAACGATTTTGCATACCGACAAAAATAGCATCAAGCAAAAATATCACTTATTTTTCCAATTTTCGACTTGTAGAACGATCAAGTATACTATTCTTTGGATTCTAAGATTTTTTTCAAGTGATTATTTTCAAAGTTGGGAAAAATGAAAAATTATTCTAAGTCCCCATTCGTAGTTCTTTTTGATTCGTATTGCTTCGGCGCAAAGTAGGTAGGGACACTTATGGCTTTCTCAATTTTTGGATAGGGACAGCCGGATAGCCGTCATTCAGCATAAAAGCTATTGTTATATGCATAGTTTGATGTGAGGAATGGGAATTGATTGAAATTTTCACCCGCCAATTGCCGGCTGGCCTGATTTTAAGGTTTGAGAATCTTGACAACGATTTTGCATACCGACAAAAATAGCATCAAGCAAAAATATCACTTATTTTTCCAATTTTCGACTTGTAGAACGATCAAGTATACTATTCTTTGGATTCTAAGATTTTTTTCAAGTGATTATTTTCAAAGTTGGGAAAAATGAAAAATTATTCTAAGTCCCCATTCGTAGTTCTTTTTGATTCGTATTGCTTCGGCGCAAAGTAGGTAGGGACACTTATGGCTTTCTCAATTTTTGGATAGGGACAGCCGGATAGCCGTCATTCAGCATAAAAGCTATTGTTATATGCATAGTTTGATGTGAGGAATGGGAATTGATTGAAATTTTCACCCGCCAATTGCCGGCTGGCCTGATTTTAAGGTTTGAGAATCTTGACAACGATTTTGCATACCGACAAAAATAGCATCAAGCAAAAATATCACTTATTTTTCCAATTTTCGACTTGTAGAACGATCAAGTATACTATTCTTTGGATTCTAAGATTTTTTTCAAGTGATTATTTTCAAAGTTGGGAAAAATGAAAAATTATTCTAAGTCCCCATTCGTAGTTCTTTTTGATTCGTATTGCTTCGGCGCAAAGTAGGTAGGGACACTTATGGATTTCTCAGTTTTTTGATAGGGACACTCAATGCGGTATTATGAAAACAACCTTGCCAGGTTATGGTTTTCGGAAACCTCGCATGGCCTATTAATCTACTCTACTTACATAATAACAAACATTTAGGCCATTACCCACTGCCAAGGGGGGGGTTGGAAAAATCCATACTGTCGGCCGGTTCAGATGGCCGAAGGACACTTTGCAACCATGACGGCGCCAGGTCACAAGTGACTGACGCAGGCATGGCTCCCGCGGGGAACCTCGGGGCGGTGGTCCTTGGTGTCAGCCTGACACCCAGAATGTGAAAAGTGGATAAGGGTATTTGGGGTTAAAAGAAATAGAATAGAAGAAGAGGAAGAAAAGAGAAGAGGTGACTCTAATACTCATTCATATCTCCAACCGGGACAGGGTTACCCGGAGAAGGTTACCGGGTTCCTATCCCACGACTCTCGTCTCCGACAACGAGAGCTGGTTGGTCCCATTCATTCATTCACTCATCGTCGCCGCGATTTCTAATTTCCGCGTACTCTTCCACGCATTTTAGCCACATGCATTCCTTGCAAAAATCCGCGAACACGGCGAACGACTCCCTGGACGACACCAGCGCTTGTGCCGCCTGGGGCCAGGGGCGATTCCCGATTATTCCCGCGATGCACTCTCGCTGTGGTGCATATATCGGACAGTCCATAATGAAGTGCTGGACTGTGTCTTCAGCCTGGTCGCACTCGCAGTTGCGTGACTGGGCAAGGCACCGGTCATGAAGATAAGACCGGAATTGCCCATGCCCTGTCAGGACCTGCGAGACCCAGTGGTCGCACTCGACCCACTTAGCGTCCAGGCGCGCCGCAGTATCGGGGAAGAACGCAAAGGTGTTCCTCCCGGTTGAAGCCCGCTCAAACCTATCCCTCCAGAGATTCCGGATCTCTGCCTTTATATCCTCGACGGCCTCGATCGGGCGGCCGTTGTCATCAACGCGCGGATTCGCGGGGTCTATTTCTATATCGCCTATTCTGACCGCAATGCCTTTCTTGGCTTGGTAGCGCGCTGCTCTTTCCCTCAATAATAGGTCCACAGGAAGCACCCCCGCCGCTGCGCAGAGTGCTTCGTGTGAAGCCGTCCTATACGCGCCAGTCACCGTCAGCAGCGCGCTCCTCTGCGCGGTACGGAGTTTCTTCCAGTCGTACGGTGTGCAACGGTCCACCCACCCGTGGGCTGCATACGACGCGACAGCCTGAAAAACGCCCTGAAAAACGACTTTAACCGATCGGTATCGGAGCCCCCAATGCTTGTGCATTAGGGCCGATAGCCGAGTGAAAAGGACTCTAGCCTTTTCCTGTATATATTTTGTATGGGTCCGGACCCGCATGTTTCTATTAAAATGTACCCCGAGGTACCTCACGCTCTCCTTGAATTTAATTTTCTCCCCGTCGAGCCTAATCTCGGGTGGGCGGATGTCCAACACCGGTTTCACGCGTCGGCGTGTCCTTCGCGCCCGATCCCACCTATACCGTGCCAGCGGCGCTCTCTTCTGCGAGTTGCATGACAGGACAATTGCCTCTGTCTTGCTCCTCGACAGTTCGAGCTTCGCTGACGCGCACCACGACGCGATGTGTTCGGCGACGGCTCGGCCTATCCTCTCTATTTCCTTACGCGAGTCGGCCGATACGACCGCGATAAGGTCGTCCGCGTAGGCGACTTCGATGTCACCAAAATTCTGCTCGATGCTCTTGAGGAGGGCATCGAACATGAGATTCCAGCAAGCGGGGCCGAGGACTGATCCTTGCGGACAGCCCCGGGTGGCCGGCTTGGAAACCTCTTGGTCGCTCCAGGCGATCTTGACAGTCCGATTGTCGAAGTAGCTCCGGAGCACTTCAAAGACATTCTTCGGGCAGTCTCGATCCGCCAAAGACTGGAGGACTAGGGGCCACCACACGTTGTCAAAGGCTCCTGAGATATCGAATAGGAGTCCAATGACGTACCTCTTGTCGTTACCGCGCTCGACTAATTCACGCAACTCTACTATCGCGTCTTCCGTGGATCGTCCAGGCAGAAAGCCATATTGACGTCCTGATATTTTGTCCTCGGTAAGGACTTTCGCCGTAAGGATCCCGTGAAGGACCTTTTCGAAAAATTTCCCGACAACCGACAAGAGGCAAATGGGACGGTACGATTTGGGGTCGGACACATCCTTGTGAACTCCTTTGAGGAGAGCACGAAGTGTGCCGACTTTCCAAACGGTGGGGAAAACGCCGTGCTTAAGGCAGGCGTTGAAGAGTCGCGTGAAGATGTGAGGCATCCTCATGACCGCGACTTTTAGGACCCTAACTTCAACTAAATCGCATCCTGGGGCTTTGTCGTTCTTAAGGGTCTTTACGAGACCCTTAAGTTGGTCGTCCGTCAAGTCTCGTGCGTCCTCTGTTTGAACCCTTAGGTTCTTCACGCGTTCGCGGATGTCTCTCTGTTCCGGTGTGTCGGCGTTGGGGTCGTCGTCGGGTACGTGTGTGTCCAACAGGACCTCAGCAGTCTCACGCATTGTAAGTGTCGTGCCATTCGCGGTTCTAAGTGTGCTGAGGACCGTGCCTACGCGCAATTTATCGGCCGCGTATTTATAGTGAAAGCCCCAGGGATTCGCGTTGCTTTCCGTCGTTATGTAACCGCGCCAGCTATTTTCTTTAGTTGTCCTAAGTAGCCTGGTATACGATCGCAGGACTACACGGTACCTGCTCTGTTTAATCTTTCGCGCGTCAGGGTTAGTCTCCCTTCGGTAGCCGTTTCGGAGACGACTGACCAGTTTGCGTTTGCTGGTCAGCTCCTCGGTCCACCACGGATTCGCGCGACGATAATTTCTGCGGCGCGGCATCGAATCTTGGCAGGCTTTGGTGAGTACGTCACCCAGTACTTCTGCCATTCTCTCAACATCCGCTGTAGAATCCAGCGGATGGTCCACGAGTTTCTCACGGGCCTCCTCATCGAGGGTCGCTTCGAACTCTTCCCAGTCGGCCCGACGAACGTTGAACCGCATGGTAGAGCCCTCGCCGACTCCCGAGTTATTGACGCGCTGTGAGGAACTCCGGATCGCTAAACGAAAGAAAACCGACGTGTGGTCACCGGTGGACCACTCGTCCTCCAACCTCCATGCACGTATGAATTTATACATGCCAGGAGTGGCCAGTGTGACGTCGATGAACGACGTACCTGCGGCACTCCTGAAGGTGGGGCCCTGCCTAGCATCATTCGCGACGCGGAGACCGAAAGACTCGATGAGCTCACCCAGGAGGACACCACGGTCAGTGGTCCTGGGGCTCCAAAGGGAGTGTTGGGCGTTGGAATCGGCCGCCACCAGAACGCGGCGACCCCTGAGACAGCTGAGAACCTTTTCAAGCTGCCTCAGGTGGATTTCTATGTCGTCCGAGTATTGAAAATAACTGGAGACGACGAAGAAGGATCCACCGGGGACGCGGGCTTCAGCACAAACGCAATGTGCAGTACTTAATTGGGACACGTAAGCAATCTCCACGATGGAGTTGCACGCAACGACGGCCGCCCACGGTCGCTCCGTTGAGCTCGCGGCAATACGCATTCCGACTCCTAGGCCGCGGATGGCCCAGGTGTTCGCCTCACGAATGGCATACGGCTCTTGGAGCAGCAATATGTCCAGACGCTCTTTGCGAATTAACTGGAAGACCTCCCCGGTTACTGCAATTGAGCGGGACATGTTCAATTGCAGTATTCTAACGTCGCGTTGCGCGCCCGGTCCCTCGATCGCAGGGGTCCGGGGAGGATGACCTATTGGAACGGGGGGTACCGGTGAGCCTCCGGTCGCGACGCGATGACTATCGATCCTACTTAAACTAACGTGGCACTCGCGAACCCTACCTAATAATTGAGTGGACTCACCGGTCGAAGTTCTTGAAGATCCAGGCGTTGGCTGACTCGGCTGCGCAGTCAGTCCCTCGATGTCTGCGACGTCCTCGACGTCCTCATGGACAGCACGAAGGCTGGAACCTTTCCCTCGTCGGGAGGGCAGTACCCCGGCGCACGGCGGGCGACTACGAACCCTTGAGGGCACCACCCTCCTTGGGTCCCTCGATGTAGTCGCTGGTGGTGTTCCTCTGGCATGCTGTGAAGCGATGCGCAGACTTCGCCGCACGACGGACGCATCATTGTGCCCCCCCGGAGATCCGATTGGGGGCAGTTTAGCCTCCGGACAAGATTTGCAAAGATGCTCTGCCATGGTTGAAGTTTGGTTGACGAGACGGTCGCCGGCCGTGCCGAAAGGCAAGAGCTGAAAAGCTGAAAAGTACAAGAAAAAGAATGAATAAGAGGATTAAGGGTTAGATGGGGCGGTTCCCCGCGGCACCGAGCTGGGTAGCTCGGGACGCTGAGCACCGTCCCTGGGAGGGGGCCTCCCGGTTCCCGCCGAGCTGGGGAGCTCGGATCGGGGCCCGGTGGAGGCGCTGAAGGAGTGCTCCGCCTCGACTCCCCTCGAAAGAGGAGCAGAGAGGGAGCAGACCCACAGAAAGGGGGAACCCACCCATCCCACCCGACGACCCGCCCCGCGAACCGTCCCTTTCCCGAGGGATACCCACCCACTCCCCCTGAGACCCAGCCCCACGTGTGGCGTCGCGTTTTCGCCGGCCTCCACCGTTGCGGGAGGTTCCAACTACTAGCGCGTGGCTGGAGCTAGTTGCGAGAACCGCAATGTCCATGCCCTTCGCACTGCGAAGCAGCCAGTCCCCCCTCCCCCGCACCACCCCGCGAACCGTCCCTTTTCCGAGGGATACCCACCCACTCCCCCTGACCCAACCCCCACGTGTGGCGTCGCGTTTTCGCCGGCCTCCACCGTTGCGGGAGGTTCCGACTACTAACGCGTGGCTGGAACCACTTGCGAGAACCGCAGTGTCCATGCCCTTCGCACTGCGAAGCAGCCTGTCCCCCCGAACCCCCACCCGCGCGTGGAATTCCCGTCCACCAACCGATTCCGCCCTCCAGCCCGTGGGACCGCCCCTCCACCAGCCGATTTCGCCCTCCCGCGCGTCTCCCTAAGTCCGGCCCACCCACCGGGACCAAATCCGCGTCCCTCCCCCTCCGAACCCCCCAGTAAGTAGGTCTCGCGCCCCTCCGCCCGTCGATTTCGCCCTCCACCACGTGGACCCACCCCTCCACCACGTGGAACCACCCCTCCACCGGCCGATTTCGCCCTCCCTCGCGACCCAATTCGCGACCCCCACCCTCCGAAACCCCCCATGGGTACAGGGACTCACCCTGCACCCACAACCCCCCTGGGTGTAATTATTGAGACCCCCCAAAAGGGGGATCCCAATCCTTACACCAAGTTCGACTCAGGGACCGCGGGGTCGTCACACCCCGTGTGTAAGGGCGGTTTTATCCGCCATTACACCCCCTGCGGGATTTTGATAGGGACAGCCGGATAGCCGTCATTCAGCATAAAAGCTATTGTTATATGCATAGTTTGATGTGAGGAATGGGAATTGATTGAAATTTTCACCCGCCAATTGCCGGCTGGCCTGATTTTAAGGTTTGAGAATCTTGACAACGATTTTGCATACCGACAAAAATAGCATCAAGCAAAAATATCACTTATTTTTCCAATTTTCGACTTGTAGAACGATCAAGTATACTATTCTTTGGATTCTAAGATTTTTTTCAAGTGATTATTTTCAAAGTTGGGAAAAATGAAAAATTATTCTAAGTCCCCATTCGTAGTTCTTTTTGATTCGTATTGCTTCGGCGCAAAGTAGGTAGGGACACTTATGGATTTCTCAGTTTTTTGATAGGGACAGCCGGATAGCCGTCATTCAGCATAAAAGCTATTGTTATATGCATAGTTTGATGTGAGGAATGGGAATTGATTGAAATTTTCACCCGCCAATTGCCGGCTGGCCTGATTTTAAGGTTTGAGAATCTTGACAACGATTTTGCATACCGACAAAAATAGCATCAAGCAAAAATATCACTTATTTTTCCAATTTTCGACTTGTAGAACGATCAAGTATACTATTCTTTGGATTCTAAGATTTTTTTCAAGTGATTATTTTCAAAGTTGGGAAAAATGAAAAATTATTCTAAGTCCCCATTCGTAGTTCTTTTTGATTCGTATTGCTTCGGCGCAACGTAGGTAGGGACACTTATGGCTTTCTCAATTTTTGGATAGGGACAGCCGGATAGCCGTCATTCAGCATAAAAGCTATTGTTATATGCATAGTTTGATGTGAGGAATGGGAATTGATTGAAATTTTCACCCGCCAATTGCCGGCTGGCCTGATTTTAAGGTTTGAGAATCTTGACAACGATTTTGCATACCGACAAAAATAGCATCAAGCAAAAATATCACTTATTTTTCCAATTTTCGACTTGTAGAACGATCAAGTATACTATTCTTTGGATTCTAAGATTTTTTTCAAGTGATTATTTTCAAAGTTGGGAAAAATGAAAAATTATTCTAAGTCCCCATTCGTAGTTCTTTTTGATTCGTATTGCTTCGGCGCAAAGTAGGTAGGGACACTTATGGATTTCTCAATTTTTGGATAGGGACAGCCGGATAGCCGTCATTCAGCATAAAAGCTATTGTTATATGCATAGTTTGATGTGAGGAATGGGAATTGATTGAAATTTTCACCCGCCACTTGCCGGCTGGCCTGATTTTAAGGTTTGAGAATCTTGACAACGATTTTGCATACCGACAAAAATAGCATCAAGCAAAAATATCACTTATTTTTCCAATTTTCGACTTGTAGAACGATCAAGTATACTATTCTTTGGATTCTAAGATTTTTTTCAAGTGATTATTTTCAAAGTTGGGAAAAATGAAAAATTATTCTAAGTCCCCATTCGTAGTTCTTTTTGATTCGTATTGCTTCGGCGCAAAGTAGGTAGGGACACTTATGGCTTTCTCAATTTTTGGATAGGGACAGCCGGATAGCCGTCATTCAGCATAAAAGCTATTGTTATATGCATAGTTTGATGTGAGGAATGGGAATTGATTGAAATTTTCACCCGCCAATTGCCGGCTGGCCTGATTTTAAGGTTTGAGAATCTTGACAACGATTTTGCATACCGACAAAAATAGCATCAAGCAAAAATATCACTTATTTTTCCAATTTTCGACTTGTAGAACGATCAAGTATACTATTCTTTGGATTCTAAGATTTTTTTCAAGTGATTATTTTCAAAGTTGGGAAAAATGAAAAATTATTCTAAGTCCCCATTCGTAGTTCTTTTTGATTCGTATTGCTTCGGCGCAAAGTAGGTAGGGACACTTATGGATTTCTCAATTTTTGGATAGGGACAGCCGGATAGCCGTCATTCAGCATAAAAGCTATTGTTATATGCATAGTTTGATGTGAGGAATGGGAATTGATTGAAATTTTCACCCGCCACTTGCCGGCTGGCCTGATTTTAAGGTTTGAGAATCTTGACAACGATTTTGCATACCGACAAAAATAGCATCAAGCAAAAATATCACTTATTTTTCCAATTTTCGACTTGTAGAACGATCAAGTATACTATTCTTTGGATTCTAAGATTTTTTTCAAGTGATTATTTTCAAAGTTGGGAAAAATGAAAAATTATTCTAAGTCCCCATTCGTAGTTCTTTTTGATTCGTATTGCTTCGGCGCAAAGTAGGTAGGGACACTTATGGATTTCTCAGTTTTTTGATAGGGACAGCCGGATAGCCGTCATTCAGCATAAAAGCTATTGTTATATGCATAGTTTGATGTGAGGAATGGGAATTGATTGAAATTTTCACCCGCCAATTGCCGGCTGGCCTGATTTTAAGGTTTGAGAATCTTGACAACGATTTTGCATACCGACAAAAATAGCATCAAGCAAAAATATCACTTATTTTTCCAATTTTCGACTTGTAGAACGATCAAGTATACTATTCTTTGGATTCTAAGATTTTTTTCAAGTGATTATTTTCAAAGTTGGGAAAAATGAAAAATTATTCTAAGTCCCCATTCGTAGTTCTTTTTGATTCGTATTGCTTCGGCGCAAAGTAGGTAGGGACACTTATGGATTTCTCAGTTTTTTGATAGGGACAGCCGGATAGCCGTCATTCAGCATAAAAGCTATTGTTATATGCATAGTTTGATGTGAGGAATGGGAATTGATTGAAATTTTCACCCGCCAATTGCCGGCTGGCCTGATTTTAAGGTTTGAGAATCTTGACAACGATTTTGCATACCGACAAAAATAGCATCAAGCAAAAATATCACTTATTTTTCCAATTTTCGACTTGTAGAACGATCAAGTATACTATTCTTTGGATTCTAAGATTTTTTTCAAGTGATTATTTTCAAAGTTGGGAAAAATGAAAAATTATTCTAAGTCCCCATTCGTAGTTCTTTTTGATTCGTATTGCTTCGGCGCAAAGTAGGTAGGGACACTTATGGCTTTCTCAATTTTTGGATAGGGACAGCCGGATAGCCGTCATTCAGCATAAAAGCTATTGTTATATGCATAGTTTGATGTGAGGAATGGGAATTGATTGAAATTTTCACCCGCCAATTGCCGGCTGGCCTGATTTTAAGGTTTGAGAATCTTGACAACGATTTTGCATACCGACAAAAATAGCATCAAGCAAAAATATCACTTATTTTTCCAATTTTCGACTTGTAGAACGATCAAGTATACTATTCTTTGGATTCTAAGATTTTTTTCAAGTGATTATTTTCAAAGTTGGGAAAAATGAAAAATTATTCTAAGTCCCCATTCGTAGTTCTTTTTGATTCGTATTGCTTCGGCGCAAAGTAGGTAGGGACACTTATGGCTTTCTCAATTTTTGGATAGGGACAGCCGGATAGCCGTCATTCAGCATAAAAGCTATTGTTATATGCATAGTTTGATGTGAGGAATGGGAATTGATTGAAATT
Source organism: Diachasmimorpha longicaudata (assembly GCF_034640455.1). Lineage (NCBI taxonomy): Eukaryota > Metazoa > Arthropoda > Insecta > Hymenoptera > Braconidae > Diachasmimorpha > Diachasmimorpha longicaudata. The sequence goes on along the minus strand of NW_026973972.1, from coordinate 10,695 downwards.
TTCACCCGCCAATTGCCGGCTGGCCTGATTTTAAGGTTTGAGAATCTTGACAACGATTTTGCATACCGACAAAAATAGCATCAAGCAAAAATATCACTTATTTTTCCAATTTTCGACTTGTAGAACGATCAAGTATACTATTCTTTGGATTCTAAGATTTTTTTCAAGTGATTATTTTCAAAGTTGGGAAAAATGAAAAATTATTCTAAGTCCCCATTCGTAGTTCTTTTTGATTCGTATTGCTTCGGCGCAAAGTAGGTAGGGACACTTATGGATTTCTCAATTTTTGGATAGGGACAGCCGGATAGCCGTCATTCAGCATAAAAGCTATTGTTATATGCATAGTTTGATGTGAGGAATGGGAATTGATTGAAATTTTCACCCGCCACTTGCCGGCTGGCCTGATTTTAAGGTTTGAGAATCTTGACAACGATTTTGCATACCGACAAAAATAGCATCAAGCAAAAATATCACTTATTTTTCCAATTTTCGACTTGTAGAACGATCAAGTATACTATTCTTTGGATTCTAAGATTTTTTTCAAGTGATTATTTTCAAAGTTGGGAAAAATGAAAAATTATTCTAAGTCCCCATTCGTAGTTCTTTTTGATTCGTATTGCTTCGGCGCAAAGTAGGTAGGGACACTTATGGATTTCTCAGTTTTTTGATAGGGACAGCCGGATAGCCGTCATTCAGCATAAAAGCTATTGTTATATGCATAGTTTGATGTGAGGAATGGGAATTGATTGAAATTTTCACCCGCCAATTGCCGGCTGGCCTGATTTTAAGGTTTGAGAATCTTGACAACGATTTTGCATACCGACAAAAATAGCATCAAGCAAAAATATCACTTATTTTTCCAATTTTCGACTTGTAGAACGATCAAGTATACTATTCTTTGGATTCTAAGATTTTTTTCAAGTGATTATTTTCAAAGTTGGGAAAAATGAAAAATTATTCTAAGTCCCCATTCGTAGTTCTTTTTGATTCGTATTGCTTCGGCGCAAAGTAGGTAGGGACACTTATGGATTTCTCAGTTTTTTGATAGGGACAGCCGGATAGCCGTCATTCAGCATAAAAGCTATTGTTATATGCTTAGTTTGATGTGAGGAATGGGAATTGATTGAAATTTTCACCCGCCAATTGCCGGCTGGCCTGATTTTAAGGTTTGAGAATCTTGACAACGATTTTGCATACCGACAAAAATAGCATCAAGCAAAAATATCACTTATTTTTCCAATTTTCGACTTGTAGAACGATCAAGTATACTATTCTTTGGATTCTAAGATTTTTTTCAAGTGATTATTTTCAAAGTTGGGAAAAATGAAAAATTATTCTAAGTCCCCATTCGTAGTTCTTTTTGATTCGTATTGCTTCGGCGCAAAGTAGGTAGGGACACTTATGGCTTGCTCAATTTTTGGATAGGGACAGCCGGATAGCCGTCATTCAGCATAAAAGCTATTGTTATATGCATAGTTTGATGTGAGGAATGGGAATTGATTGAAATTTTCACCCGCCAATTGCCGGCTGGCCTGATTTTAAGGTTTGAGAATCTTGACAACGATTTTGCATACCGACAAAAATAGCATCAAGCAAAAATATCACTTATTTTTCCAATTTTCGACTTGTAGAACGATCAAGTATACTATTCTTTGGATTCTAAGATTTTTTTCAAGTGATTATTTTCAAAGTTGGGAAAAATGAAAAATTATTCTAAGTCCCCATTCGTAGTTCTTTTTGATTCGTATTGCTTCGGCGCAAAGTAGGTAGGGACACTTATGGATTTCTCAGTTTTTGGATAGGGACAGCCGGATAGCCGTCATTCAGCATAAAAGCTATTGTTATATGCATAGTTTGATGTGAGGAATGGGAATTGATTGAAATTTTCACCCGCCAATTGCCGGCTGGCCTGATTTTAAGGTTTGAGAATCTTGACAACGATTTTGCATACCGACAAAAATAGCATCAAGCAAAAATATCACTTATTTTTCCAATTTTCGACTTGTAGAACGATCAAGTATACTATTCTTTGGATTCTAAGATTTTTTTCAAGTGATTATTTTCAAAGTTGGGAAAAATGAAAAATTATTCTAAGTCCCCATTCGTAGTTCTTTTTGATTCGTATTGCTTCGGCGCAAAGTAGGTAGGGACACTTATGGATTTCTCAGTTTTTGGATAGGGACAGCCGGATAGCCGTCATTCAGCATAAAAGCTATTGTTATATGCATAGTTTGATGTGAGGAATGGGAATTGATTGAAATTTTCACCCGCCAATTGCCGGCTGGCCTGATTTTAAGGTTTGAGAATCTTGACAACGATTTTGCATACCGACAAAAATAGCATCAAGCAAAAATATCACTTATTTTTCCAATTTTCGACTTGTAGAACGATCAAGTATACTATTCTTTGGATTCTAAGATTTTTTTCAAGTGATTATTTTCAAAGTTGGGAAAAATGAAAAATTATTCTAAGTCCCCATTCGTAGTTCTTTTTGATTCGTATTGCTTCGGCGCAAAGTAGGTAGGGACACTTATGGCTTTCTCAATTTTTGGATAGGGACAGCCGGATAGCCGTCATTCAGCATAAAAGCTATTGTTATATGCATAGTTTGATGTGAGGAATGGGAATTGATTGAAATTTTCACCCGCCAATTGCCGGCTGGCCTGATTTTAAGGTTTGAGAATCTTGACAACGATTTTGCATACCGACAAAAATAGCATCAAGCAAAAATATCACTTATTTTTCCAATTTTCGACTTGTAGAACGATCAAGTATACTATTCTTTGGATTCTAAGATTTTTTTCAAGTGATTATTTTCAAAGTTGGGAAAAATGAAAAATTATTCTAAGTCCCCATTCGTAGTTCTTTTTGATTCGTATTGCTTCGGCGCAACGTAGGTAGGGACACTTATGGCTTTCTCAATTTTTGGATAGGGACAGCCGGATAGCCGTCATTCAGCATAAAAGCTATTGTTATATGCATAGTTTGATGTGAGGAATGGGAATTGATTGAAATTTTCACCCGCCAATTGCCGGCTGGCCTGATTTTAAGGTTTGAGAATCTTGACAACGATTTTGCATACCGACAAAAATAGCATCAAGCAAAAATATCACTTATTTTTCCAATTTTCGACTTGTAGAACGATCAAGTATACTATTCTTTGGATTCTAAGATTTTTTTCAAGTGATTATTTTCAAAGTTGGGAAAAATGAAAAATTATTCTAAGTCCCCATTCGTAGTTCTTTTTGATTCGTATTGCTTCGGCGCAAAGTAGGTAGGGACACTTATGGCTTGCTCAATTTTTGGATAGGGACAGCCGGATAGCCGTCATTCAGCATAAAAGCTATTGTTATATGCATAGTTTGATGTGAGGAATGGGAATTGATTGAAATTTTCACCCGCCAATTGCCGGCTGGCCTGATTTTAAGGTTTGAGAATCTTGACAACGATTTTGCATACCGACAAAAATAGCATCAAGCAAAAATATCACTTATTTTTCCAATTTTCGACTTGTAGAACGATCAAGTATACTATTCTTTGGATTCTAAGATTTTTTTCAAGTGATTATTTTCAAAGTTGGGAAAAATGAAAAATTATTCTAAGTCCCCATTCGTAGTTCTTTTTGATTCGTATTGCTTCGGCGCAAAGTAGGTAGGGACACTTATGGATTTCTCAGTTTTTGGATAGGGACAGCCGGATAGCCGTCATTCAGCATAAAAGCTATTGTTATATGCATAGTTTGATGTGAGGAATGGGAATTGATTGAAATTTTCACCCGCCAATTGCCGGCTGGCCTGATTTTAAGGTTTGAGAATCTTGACAACGATTTTGCATACCGACAAAAATAGCATCAAGCAAAAATATCACTTATTTTTCCAATTTTCGACTTGTAGAACGATCAAGTATACTATTCTTTGGATTCTAAGATTTTTTTCAAGTGATTATTTTCAAAGTTGGGAAAAATGAAAAATTATTCTAAGTCCCCATTCGTAGTTCTTTTTGATTCGTATTGCTTCGGCGCAAAGTAGGTAGGGACACTTATGGATTTCTCAGTTTTTGGATAGGGACAGCCGGATAGCCGTCATTCAGCATAAAAGCTATTGTTATATGCATAGTTTGATGTGAGGAATGGGAATTGATTGAAATTTTCACCCGCCAATTGCCGGCTGGCCTGATTTTAAGGTTTGAGAATCTTGACAACGATTTTGCATACCGACAAAAATAGCATCAAGCAAAAATATCACTTATTTTTCCAATTTTCGACTTGTAGAACGATCAAGTATACTATTCTTTGGATTCTAAGATTTTTTTCAAGTGATTATTTTCAAAGTTGGGAAAAATGAAAAATTATTCTAAGTCCCCATTCGTAGTTCTTTTTGATTCGTATTGCTTCGGCGCAAAGTAGGTAGGGACACTTATGGCTTTCTCAATTTTTGGATAGGGACAGCCGGATAGCCGTCATTCAGCATAAAAGCTATTGTTATATGCATAGTTTGATGTGAGGAATGGGAATTGATTGAAATTTTCACCCGCCAATTGCCGGCTGGCCTGATTTTAAGGTTTGAGAATCTTGACAACGATTTTGCATACCGACAAAAATAGCATCAAGCAAAAATATCACTTATTTTTCCAATTTTCGACTTGTAGAACGATCAAGTATACTATTCTTTGGATTCTAAGATTTTTTTCAAGTGATTATTTTCAAAGTTGGGAAAAATGAAAAATTATTCTAAGTCCCCATTCGTAGTTCTTTTTGATTCGTATTGCTTCGGCGCAAAGTAGGTAGGGACACTTATGGCTTTCTCAATTTTTGGATAGGGACAGCCGGATAGCCGTCATTCAGCATAAAAGCTATTGTTATATGCATAGTTTGATGTGAGGAATGGGAATTGATTGAAATTTTCACCCGCCAATTGCCGGCTGGCCTGATTTTAAGGTTTGAGAATCTTGACAACGATTTTGCATACCGACAAAAATAGCATCAAGCAAAAATATCACTTATTTTTCCAATTTTCGACTTGTAGAACGATCAAGTATACTATTCTTTGGATTCTAAGATTTTTTTCAAGTGATTATTTTCAAAGTTGGGAAAAATGAAAAATTATTCTAAGTCCCCATTCGTAGTTCTTTTTGATTCGTATTGCTTCGGCGCAAAGTAGGTAGGGACACTTATGGATTTCTCAATTTTTGGATAGGGACAGCCGGATAGCCGTCATTCAGCATAAAAGCTATTGTTATATGCATAGTTTGATGTGAGGAATGGGAATTGATTGAAATTTTCACCCGCCAATTGCCGGCTGGCCTGATTTTAAGGTTTGAGAATCTTGACAACGATTTTGCATACCGACAAAAATAGCATCAAGCAAAAATATCACTTATTTTTCCAATTTTCGACTTGTAGAACGATCAAGTATACTATTCTTTGGATTCTAAGATTTTTTTCAAGTGATTATTTTCAAAGTTGGGAAAAATGAAAAATTATTCTAAGTCCCCATTCGTAGTTCTTTTTGATTCGTATTGCTTCGGCGCAAAGTAGGTAGGGACACTTATGGATTTCTCAGTTTTTGGATAGGGACAGCCGGATAGCCGTCATTCAGCATAAAAGCTATTGTTATATGCATAGTTTGATGTGAGGAATGGGAATTGATTGAAATTTTCACCCGCCAATTGCCGGCTGGCCTGATTTTAAGGTTTGAGAATCTTGACAACGATTTTGCATACCGACAAAAATAGCATCAAGCAAAAATATCACTTATTTTTCCAATTTTCGACTTGTAGAACGATCAAGTATACTATTCTTTGGATTCTAAGATTTTTTTCAAGTGATTATTTTCAAAGTTGGGAAAAATGAAAAATTATTCTAAGTCCCCATTCGTAGTTCTTTTTGATTCGTATTGCTTCGGCGCAAAGTAGGTAGGGACACTTATGGATTTCTCAATTTTTGGATAGGGACAGCCGGATAGCCGTCATTCAGCATAAAAGCTATTGTTATATGCATAGTTTGATGTGAGGAATGGGAATTGATTGAAATTTTCACCCGCCACTTGCCGGCTGGCCTGATTTTAAGGTTTGAGAATCTTGACAACGATTTTGCATACCGACAAAAATAGCATCAAGCAAAAATATCACTTATTTTTCCAATTTTCGACTTGTAGAACGATCAAGTATACTATTCTTTGGATTCTAAGATTTTTTTCAAGTGATTATTTTCAAAGTTGGGAAAAATGAAAAATTATTCTAAGTCCCCATTCGTAGTTCTTTTTGATTCGTATTGCTTCGGCGCAACGTAGGTAGGGACACTTATGGCTTTCTCAATTTTTGGATAGGGACAGCCGGATAGCCGTCATTCAGCATAAAAGCTATTGTTATATGCATAGTTTGATGTGAGGAATGGGAATTGATTGAAATTTTCACCCGCCAATTGCCGGCTGGCCTGATTTTAAGGTTTGAGAATCTTGACAACGATTTTGCATACCGACAAAAATAGCATCAAGCAAAAATATCACTTATTTTTCCAATTTTCGACTTGTAGAACGATCAAGTATACTATTCTTTGGATTCTAAGATTTTTTTCAAGTGATTATTTTCAAAGTTGGGAAAAATGAAAAATTATTCTAAGTCCCCATTCGTAGTTCTTTTTGATTCGTATTGCTTCGGCGCAAAGTAGGTAGGGACACTTATGGCTTTCTCAATTTTTGGATAGGGACAGCCGGATAGCCGTCATTCAGCATAAAAGCTATTGTTATATGCATAGTTTGATGTGAGGAATGGGAATTGATTGAAATTTTCACCCGCCAATTGCCGGCTGGCCTGATTTTAAGGTTTGAGAATCTTGACAACGATTTTGCATACCGACAAAAATAGCATCAAGCAAAAATATCACTTATTTTTCCAATTTTCGACTTGTAGAACGATCAAGTATACTATTCTTTGGATTCTAAGATTTTTTTCAAGTGATTATTTTCAAAGTTGGGAAAAATGAAAAATTATTCTAAGTCCCCATTCGTAGTTCTTTTTGATTCGTATTGCTTCGGCGCAAAGTAGGTAGGGACACTTATGGCTTTCTCAATTTTTGGATAGGGACAGCCGGATAGCCGTCATTCAGCATAAAAGCTATTGTTATATGCATAGTTTGATGTGAGGAATGGGAATTGATTGAAATTTTCACCCGCCAATTGCCGGCTGGCCTGATTTTAAGGTTTGAGAATCTTGACAACGATTTTGCATACCGACAAAAATAGCATCAAGCAAAAATATCACTTATTTTTCCAATTTTCGACTTGTAGAACGATCAAGTATACTATTCTTTGGATTCTAAGATTTTTTTCAAGTGATTATTTTCAAAGTTGGGAAAAATGAAAAATTATTCTAAGTCCCCATTCGTAGTTCTTTTTGATTCGTATTGCTTCGGCGCAAAGTAGGTAGGGACACTTATGGCTTTCTCAATTTTTGGATAGGGACAGCCGGATAGCCGTCATTCAGCATAAAAGCTATTGTTATATGCATAGTTTGATGTGAGGAATGGGAATTGATTGAAATTTTCACCCGCCAATTGCCGGCTGGCCTGATTTTAAGGTTTGAGAATCTTGACAACGATTTTGCATACCGACAAAAATAGCATCAAGCAAAAATATCACTTATTTTTCCAATTTTCGACTTGTAGAACGATCAAGTATACTATTCTTTGGATTCTAAGATTTTTTTCAAGTGATTATTTTCAAAGTTGGGAAAAATGAAAAATTATTCTAAGTCCCCATTCGTAGTTCTTTTTGATTCGTATTGCTTCGGCGCAAAGTAGGTAGGGACACTTATGGATTTCTCAATTTTTGGATAGGGACAGCCGGATAGCCGTCATTCAGCATAAAAGCTATTGTTATATGCATAGTTTGATGTGAGGAATGGGAATTGATTGAAATTTTCACCCGCCACTTGCCGGCTGGCCTGATTTTAAGGTTTGAGAATCTTGACAACGATTTTGCATACCGACAAAAATAGCATCAAGCAAAAATATCACTTATTTTTCCAATTTTCGACTTGTAGAACGATCAAGTATACTATTCTTTGGATTCTAAGATTTTTTTCAAGTGATTATTTTCAAAGTTGGGAAAAATGAAAAATTATTCTAAGTCCCCATTCGTAGTTCTTTTTGATTCGTATTGCTTCGGCGCAACGTAGGTAGGGACACTTATGGCTTTCTCAATTTTTGGATAGGGACAGCCGGATAGCCGTCATTCAGCATAAAAGCTATTGTTATATGCATAGTTTGATGTGAGGAATGGGAATTGATTGAAATTTTCACCCGCCAATTGCCGGCTGGCCTGATTTTAAGGTTTGAGAATCTTGACAACGATTTTGCATACCGACAAAAATAGCATCAAGCAAAAATATCACTTATTTTTCCAATTTTCGACTTGTAGAACGATCAAGTATACTATTCTTTGGATTCTAAGATTTTTTTCAAGTGATTATTTTCAAAGTTGGGAAAAATGAAAAATTATTCTAAGTCCCCATTCGTAGTTCTTTTTGATTCGTATTGCTTCGGCGCAAAGTAGGTAGGGACACTTATGGCTTTCTCAATTTTTGGATAGGGACAGCCGGATAGCCGTCATTCAGCATAAAAGCTATTGTTATATGCATAGTTTGATGTGAGGAATGGGAATTGATTGAAATTTTCACCCGCCAATTGCCGGCTGGCCTGATTTTAAGGTTTGAGAATCTTGACAACGATTTTGCATACCGACAAAAATAGCATCAAGCAAAAATATCACTTATTTTTCCAATTTTCGACTTGTAGAACGATCAAGTATACTATTCTTTGGATTCTAAGATTTTTTTCAAGTGATTATTTTCAAAGTTGGGAAAAATGAAAAATTATTCTAAGTCCCCATTCGTAGTTCTTTTTGATTCGTATTGCTTCGGCGCAAAGTAGGTAGGGACACTTATGGATTTCTCAGTTTTTTGATAGGGACAGCCGGATAGCCGTCATTCAGCATAAAAGCTATTGTTATATGCATAGTTTGATGTGAGGAATGGGAATTGATTGAAATTTTCACCCGCCAATTGCCGGCTGGCCTGATTTTAAGGTTTGAGAATCTTGACAACGATTTTGCATACCGACAAAAATAGCATCAAGCAAAAATATCACTTATTTTTCCAATTTTCGACTTGTAGAACGATCAAGTATACTATTCTTTGGATTCTAAGATTTTTTTCAAGTGATTATTTTCAAAGTTGGGAAAAATGAAAAATTATTCTAAGTCCCCATTCGTAGTTCTTTTTGATTCGTATTGCTTCGGCGCAAAGTAGGTAGGGACACTTATGGCTTTCTCAATTTTTGGATAGGGACAGCCGGATAGCCGTCATTCAGCATAAAAGCTATTGTTATATGCATAGTTTGATGTGAGGAATGGGAATTGATTGAAATTTTCACCCGCCACTTGCCGGCTGGCCTGATTTTAAGGTTTGAGAATCTTGACAACGATTTTGCATACCGACAAAAATAGCATCAAGCAAAAATATCACTTATTTTTCCAATTTTCGACTTGTAGAACGATCAAGTATACTATTCTTTGGATTCTAAGATTTTTTTCAAGTGATTATTTTCAAAGTTGGGAAAAATGAAAAATTATTCTAAGTCCCCATTCGTAGTTCTTTTTGATTCGTATTGCTTCGGCGCAAAGTAGGTAGGGACACTTATGGCTTTCTCAATTTTTGGATAGGGACAGCCGGATAGCCGTCATTCAGCATAAAAGCTATTGTTATATGCATAGTTTGATGTGAGGAATGGGAATTGATTGAAATTTTCACCCGCCAATTGCCGGCTGGCCTGATTTTAAGGTTTGAGAATCTTGACAACGATTTTGCATACCGACAAAAATAGCATCAAGCAAAAATATCACTTATTTTTCCAATTTTCGACTTGTAGAACGATCAAGTATACTATTCTTTGGATTCTAAGATTTTTTTCAAGTGATTATTTTCAAAGTTGGGAAAAATGAAAAATTATTCTAAGTCCCCATTCGTAGTTCTTTTTGATTCGTATTGCTTCGGCGCAAAGTAGGTAGGGACACTTATGGCTTTCTCAATTTTTGGATAGGGACAGCCGGATAGCCGTCATTCAGCATAAAAGCTATTGTTATATGCATAGTTTGATGTGAGGAATGGGAATTGATTGAAATTTTCACCCGCCAATTGCCGGCTGGCCTGATTTTAAGGTTTGAGAATCTTGACAACGATTTTGCATACCGACAAAAATAGCATCAAGCAAAAATATCACTTATTTTTCCAATTTTCGACTTGTAGAACGATCAAGTATACTATTCTTTGGATTCTAAGATTTTTTTCAAGTGATTATTTTCAAAGTTGGGAAAAATGAAAAATTATTCTAAGTCCCCATTCGTAGTTCTTTTTGATTCGTATTGCTTCGGCGCAAAGTAGGTAGGGACACTTATGGCTTTCTCAATTTTTGGATAGGGCCAGCCGGATAGCGTAATTCAGCTAAGCTGTGAAAGATTTCATGCATAGTTTGATGTGAGGAATGGGAATTGATTGAAATTTTCACCCGCCAATTGCCGGCTGGCCTGATTTTAAGGTTTGAGAATCTTGACAACGATTTTGCATACCGACAAAAATAGCATCAAGCAAAAATATCACTTATTTTTCCAATTTTCGACTTGTAGAACATATCACACGTGA